>NC_074696.1:26834838-26942338 GCF_029448725.1 Salvelinus fontinalis | reverse complement strand
GATGTATTCATATAAGAGAAGAACAGGTTGTACATACAAGACAGAACAAGAGAGATGGTTTGGCTTGTATTGGAGAAGGAATGGTGACACCACAAGTTCAGATATAGGATGCTGAGGATGTTGAGAAAGATGGTTGAGAAATGGACACAATAATCACTATTATGTGGTTTTCAGTTAAATGTTTCAGTTAATATTCCGTGTCCATTCACCCTCTGAATGACACACATACATAATCCATGTCTCAATTGTCTCAAGGCTTAAAGATCCTTCTTTAACCTGTCTCCTCCCCTTCATCTACACTGATTGAAGTGGATTTAACAAGTGACATCAATACAGGTTCACCTGGATTCACCTGGCCAGTCTATGTCAAGGAAAGAAGATTTGTTCCTAATGTTTTGTACACTCAATGTATGTGCTGTATGTGTTATTGTCTGCCATAGTAGTGTCACTGTCATTTCACAACTGTGTGAGGTCTCGAGGTGCTGTTGTCTGTTACTGTAGACAGAAGAAAGTCAACCCATCTTGTCATCAGCTGAGCTGAAAACAAATGGTTTGCCTGAAGTAGGAAGTGATTATCTGGTTAAAGGCCAGGCGAGTTGCCATATCCTGACGCTTCCTGGGCAATTCTCAGATGTTAAGATTCTGAGATAAGGACATTCCAGGCAGAGGTCGTAAACTATATCAGTCATCGTTGCACACATCATGGGACGGTGATGTTTTCCCTTCCTAACAGGACTATAGCCACTCTGGAAAACAATCAAGACTTTTCATGAACCTTTGAGTAACTACTCTGTTCAGCCGTCTCAGAGTACACACTACCTGAAAGTACTGTCAGATTAAGGTAGATTATTGTAGAAACATGGTGTTGTACAGCTGTTGTGGTGGAGCTATGGAACCATGCAAGTCAAGACTACTGATCTGTAACACTAGCTTCCTTCCTTGACACATCTCTCTCCTCCTCTCTCTCTTTCTCTCTCTCTCCCCACTCACCAACTCCCATCTGAATACAAACATCAAAAGCACCACTAAGATGTTAGGTTGTCCTTCCTCTCTTCCCGCATCCCCCCCCCCCATCATCATCATCATCATGAATCATTAACCAGTAAAGACACTAATGGGCATCCAATAGGTTTCCTTGCCATTTTGCTTGCTGCTGTGGGCTTTAATTTCTTCCTCAGTTCCGCAATTCAGTCACCCATTAAATTAGAATGGCCAAATGCTATAGACTAATGTTAAATGTAGGTTAGTCACACCAAAATAGCAGGTATGACTTGGACTGTTTACCATCAGCCTACAAGGTATCACTAACAGGATGCCAGATCCTGGGATTAAACCTCTGTAGTGGTGTTTATTTTGTATTTAACCTTTATTTAACTAGTCAGTTAAGAACAAATTCTTATTTACAATGACGGCCTACCAAAAGGCAAAAGGCCTCCTGCAAGGACGGGGGCTGGGATTAAACATAAAAATATAGGAAAAAACACACATCACGACAAGAGAGACACCACAACACTACATAAAGAGAGACCTGACAACACAACATGGTACAGTAGCAACACCACATGACAACAACTTGGTAGCAACACAACATGGCAGCAGCACAACATGGTACAGTAGCAGCACAAAATATGGTACAAACATTATTGGGCACAGACAACAGCACAAAGGGCAAGAGGATAGAGATAATAATACATCATACGAAGCAGATACAACTGTCAGTAAGAGTGTCCAGGATTGAGTCTTTGAATGAAGAAAGTGTTTGTTGCTCGTTCCAGTCGCTAGCTGCAACGAACTGAAAAGATGAGCGACCCAGGAATGTGTGTGCTTCGGGGACCTTTAACAGAATGTGATTGGCAGAACGGGTGTTGAATGTGGAGGATGAGGGCTGCAGTAGATACCTCAGATAGGTGGGAGTGAGGCCTAAGAGGGTTTTATAAATGCGCATCAACCAGTGGGTTTTGCGACGGGTATACAGAGATGACCAGTTTACAGAGGAGTATAGAGTGCAGTGATGTGTCCTATACGGAGCATTGGTGGCAAATCTGATGGCCGAATGGTAAAGAACATCTAGCCGCTATAGAGCACCCTTAACTGCGATCTATAAATTACATCTCCGTAATCGAGCATGGGTAGGATGGTCATCTGAATCAGGGTTAGTTTGGCAGCTGGGATGAAAGAGGAGTGATTATGATAAAGGAAACCAAGTCTAGATTTAACCTTAGCCTGTAGCTTTGATATGTTCTGAGAGAAGGACAGTGTACCGTCTAGCCATACTCCCAAGTACTTGTATGAGGTGACTACCTCAAGCTTGAGACCCTCAGATGTAATAATCACACCTATGGGGCATTCTTCTTACCAAACCACATGACCTTTGTTTTGGAGGTGTTCAGAACAAGGTTAAGGGCAGAGAAAGCTTTTTGGACACTGAGAAAGCTTTGTTGTAGAGTGTTTAACACAAAATCCGGGGAGGGGCCAGCTGAGTATAATACTGTATCATCTGCATATTAATGGATGAGAGAGCATCCTACTGCCTGAGCTATGTTGATGGCAACATTCAAAGCTGGTAGACTCTGTTGCAGAGTGAGAATGCATTAAAGTATTAAAATAAAGCATACTATGAGCATTAGAGGCATAACATCAACCAGGCAGTTTGTGCTGAAGTTGTGCTAAAGTTCCTCTGTCTAAACTTGAATACTCTCTCATTTCATACGAACATTTATCATATTGTATTTAAGTACTGTACCACTCATGCTCTCTCCTCAGGTAAGGAGTGCAGCCAGGATGAGAGCACGGCGGCGGCCATCTTTACTGTTCAGCTGGATGATTTTCTTGGAGGGAAGCCTGTCCAGTACCGAGAACTGCAGGGGTTCGAGTCCACTGCCTTCACACGATACTTCAAGGGAGGAATCACATACAAAGTACGGTATTGTTTTACTGATGCATTTTATTTCAGTTTATTTCACTAATATTAGATTTATTCCTTTATCTGTGTTACTGCTATTTACTACGAGAATATATGGTGTTATACTGAACCAGAACGCACCCTTATTTTTTAGCAGTGAACTTTCATTCCATTTGCCACATTTTACATTTCAGACCCTGGGCATCATATGCTGAAGGTGTGCTATTAAATAATCACTTTTTGCAACGTTTTATTTGGCCCTGACCATGGGCAGCAACAGTGACTCATGGGATGGAAAAGGAGCTTGGTGTAGAGGGAACAGGAAAACAGTTATGTGTTCCACACGTTGTTTGTTTTCTTGGTCCTGAACATTTCTTGGTTTTCCGTAATATTGCCTAATCGCTAGAAGGAAATACTTGACACGCTACCCTTGTTCAACCTCATAGGGTACTTATAGGCCCTGACATTGCCTTTTGTATGTTGTTTCAGGGATGTTTGTGTTGGGTACTACGTAACTGTGTACCTTGTTTTGTATGTGATATATAATACGCATGTACATCTGCGTCTTGAATTGCTTTTAAACTGAGCAAGACAAATTCCCTCTTGAGGGCATTAAAGTATTTGATTCTATCCTAATCTACTCTTTTCTATTCTACTCTATTTTATTCTATTCTATTCTGTTCTATTCTAGGCCGGAGGCGTGGCCTCTGGGTTCCATCACGTGGTCACCAATGACCTGTCAGCTCTGAGACTATTCCACATCAAAGGTCGCCGTGTCGTCAGGGCAACCGAGGTCACCCTCAACTGGTCCAGCTTCAACAGAGGGGACTGCTTCATCGTGGACCTGGGAGCAGTATGTTTTCATTGATTGATCTACTGGATCAGTAGATTGTACTCTGGCCTCCCTCTATGTGAGAGTTTACCATATAGATATAGAACATGTATCAGTGATATAGTGTCTATGGTGGTAACACTGCCTCTGCCAAGAGGTCCAGACTTTCATGGCACGTATGGTAGTGCCCTCAGTGGCCCTGTAACAACAGTTCATTTGTTTGACTGTCACTTTCCTGAGAAACCTGACTCATTGTCTAGACTTCACTCTGTAAGCAAAATTCAAATTCTGCTGAAACACAAACATTGTCCGTTCGGCTTGAGTTCTTATTAAATCAAAAACATATGAAGGCCTATGGTATGTTGACTTAAGGTGGGTATCAAGATCATTTGATATACAAGGTATTCTAATGTTTACCAAATTAAATTCGAAAGCTATTCTCTTCACTCCTGTTTGAATATTGCCAGAAATCAGGATGTATTGCCAGACAACAGTGATCCACTGGTTTTGAACCGGGATTGTCTGCTTGCCACAAGATTGTGTTAATTAGCCCTCGAAGCTAAAGCCTTTATGCACCTGGAACTACATAAAGTGTGCAACAGCCCTCTTTTCAACTGAACCATATCTGTTACCTTTCTCTAGGTTATCTACCAGTGGTGCGGTTCAGAGTGCAACAAGTTTGAGCTCCTGAAGGCAGCACAGGTGGCTGCCGGTATCCGTGACAACGAGAGGAATGGCCGAGCAAAACTGGTTGTTGTGGAGGAAGGGAGCGAGCCGTCTAAGTTAACTGAGGTGACAGATGTTCATTCAACACAACATTTAACTTTCATTCCCTAGTCTAGTGTTTGCACTCTTGAATTGAAATTAACTGCAAAACTGTATGACAGTTAAGTAATCTACTTTTGTGTGCCATCATTTCGCTATCTCCATTGTCAATGTTATCTTTGTGGTTTTTGTCTTTGTGTTTTTACCTGTCAATCCTAACAGGTACTCGGCAACAAGCCAAATCTACCAGAAGGTGATGACAATGACGATATGGTGGCAGATATCTCCAACAGGAAGATGGCCAAACTCTACATGGTATGGTCACACTCTTACACAGACACACACACACACATACACACACACACATTCAAACTCATCTCGTTGTTGTTCCTTCCAGGTATCTGATGCGTCCGGAGCGATGCAGGTGACCCTGGTCTCAGAGGAGAACCCGTTCTCTCAGAGCCATCTGCTGTCTGACGAGTGCTTCATCCTGGACCACGGGAAGAGCAGGATGATCTTCATCTGGAAAGGTACATATTTAAACTGCTGAAGATCTTTATCTTGACAAATCATCTAAATTCATCACTCATCCTTTTATACATCCCACCTTTTTTGTACCTCTTCTTCTGCATGAATCATCCAACATCACCCATAAAGGCCGTAACGCCAACCCCAGCGAGAGGAAGACTGCCATGAAGACTGCTGAGGGCTTCATCAAGCAGATGGGCTACCCATCTAACACACAGGTTCATGCTCGTTATCATCCATCTAGCATCAGTCATAATTGCTATGTTTGGATCTCGTGACTCAAATATCGTGTCAGTTAATGTCCTGCTAAACTGATTGGGACTGAAGGGGAGTTGATCCCCAACCCTGACGTTCATAGGAACAACTCTTTACCTCCAGATCCAGGTACTTCCAGAGGGTGGGGAGACTCCCATCTTCAAACAGTTCTTCCAGGAGTGGAGGGATAAGAACCAGAGCGAGGGGTTCGGGAAGGTCTTTGTGACCGAGAGGATCGCTAAGATACATCAGGTGGAGTTCGATGCCTCCAAGCTCCATGAGTCCCAGAGCATGGCAGCCCAGCATAACATGGTGGACGACGGCACAGGGGACACTCAGGTACAGGACCAAGTGTTACCACCACAAGACATGGTTAGCCCACTGAGCTAAGGTCTAAGCAATAGATCGGGACACTAACACAGGCCTTCATGTATCAGGCAAGCTTCCTCATTACGCAAGTGTTACAAGGAGTGAATAAGCATTTATTTTTTTATTTTATTTAACCTTTATTTAACCAGGAAGGGCTCATTGAGATTTAAAATCTCTTTTTCAAGAGCGTCCTGGCCAAGTCATTAAAAAAATTACAGACAGACAACATGAAAAACTACAAGTAATCTAGTAAAAACCATTGAATTCACAAGAGTATAACAAAATCAAAAACAGCAAATTAAAAACATTGACAGGTCAGGGAATCAGCCTCAAAATCCTTCATCAGTGATTTAAAAACACCAATCGGGACAAGTTCTTCCAGTTTTAAATTATTTTGTAAGGTGTTCCAAGACGATGGCGCAAAGTACATAAAATACCTTTTACCAAATTCAGTTCGGACATTTGGAACAGTTAGCAGGATAAAGTCTAGCGAACGAAGAGAGTACCCACCACATTTCTGAACAATAAAAATGCCCAAATAAAAAGGTAGTAAACCCAAAATGGCTTTGTAAATAAAAGTATACCAGTGACTGAGCCTACGAGTGACTAGAGAAGACCAGCCAACCCTGGTATACAAAGTGCAGTGGTGCGTAAGGGTTTTGCAGTTTAAAATAAATCTCAAAGTGCCATGGTAAAGAGTGTCAATTGATCTCAAACACTGAGCGGAAGCATTCATATATAAAATATCCCCATAGTCTAGTAAAGGCATACATGTAGCTGATACTAGCCTCCTTCTGGCTTCAAAAGAAAAACAGGCCTTATTCCTAAAATAAAATCCCAATTTCAGCTTCAATTTTTTTGTAAGTTGTTGAATATGCAATTTAAAAGAGAGGCCGTCATCAATTAGAATTCCAAGATATTTATATGAGGTTACAACCTCAATCTCCTTGCCCTGACAGGTAGTAATAGGTGAAAGGTTCAGAGGTCTATTTCTTGCATTAGAAAACACCATTAGTTTAGTTTTGCCAGTATTGAGGATAAGCTTCAATTGACACAAGGTATGTTGAACAGTGTAAAAAGCAGTTTGCAAGTTCTGGAAAGCTTTTGTAAGAGACGAGGCACAACAGTAAATAACAGTATCATCAGCATAAAAATGAAGTTGTGCATTTTGGACATTTTTGTCTAAATCATTTATAGAAATAGTGAATAAGAGAGGACCAAGTACAGAGCCTTGGGGCACACCATTCAGGATAGACAATTTAACAGACATAAGCCCATCAAATTGAGTGCACTGAGTTCTATCAGACACATAGTTAGCAAACCATGCAACTGCCTGCTCCGAAAGACCTACACTCAACAATCTCTGCCTTAGTATAGCATGATCAACTGTATCAAAAGCCTTAGAGAGATCAATAAAAAGTGAGACACAGTGCTGTTTTTTGTCAAGGGCTTTAGTGATATCATTTAAAACCTTCATGGTTGCTGTAATTGTGCTATGCTTCTTCCTGAAGCCCGATTGGTATATTGATAAAATAGAGTCAGTAAATAAAAACTCTTTTAGCTGTTCACTTACAAGGGTTTCAAGTATTTTCACCAGGGGTGACAGCTTTGAGATTGGCCTATAATTATTTAAAAGAGTTGGATCTCCCCCTTTTAAAAGTGGTAGGACAAATGCTGATTTCCAGATCTTTGGAATTTCATTACATTCCAGGGTTAGATTGAACAGATATGTAAGTGGTTCAGCTATGAAATCAGCTGCCAGATTTAAAAAGCAGCGATCCAAAAGATCAGGACCTGCAGGCTTTCTTTGATCTAAGGATTTCAGGGCTTTATGTACCACCTGCACTGAGAATGGCAGAAAGCTAAAAGTTTGACCAGCTCTCACTGGTTCATCCACACAGGGTTGTACAGAGGCAGAGGACACTAGTTCATCCACACAGGGTTGTACAGAGACAGAGGATACTGAATCAAACAGCCTACCAGATGATACAAAGTGCTCATTGAAACAATTCAGCATTTCAGTTTTGTCATATATAGCAACAGAGTCCTTCAAAACACATGACGGTAATTCATTAACATTACTGTTACCAGACATAGACTTAATAGCATTCCAAAACTTTCTAGGGTCATTCAGGTTATCAGTGGTAACAGACATAAAATATTCAGACTTGGCCTTCCTGAGAAGAAAAGAACACTTGTTTCTTAACTGCCTAAAAATAAGCCAATCAGCATCAGAACAAGATTTCCTTGCTTTAGCCCAGGCTAGATTACGGTCGTGAATAATACAAGACAGCTCAGAAGAAAACCATGGATTATCCCGCCCTTTAACCCTGAACCTGCGGAATGGGGCATGTTTGTTTACTATTTGGAAAAAACCATCATGAAAGAATATCCAGGCAGTTTCCACATCAGGGATAAGCTCAATCTTGCTCCAGTCAAAATAAAACAAATCATGAAAGAAAGCCTGCTCATTAAAACACTTCCAATTTCTCTTACGAATAAAACATGGATTTGTCTTTGGAACCTTAGTATTTCTAACAGCAACAACAGCACAATGGTCACTTAAATCGTTACAAAAAGATTTGGGCGAGTGGGTGAGTTAATCAACTGGGTAAGATTCATAGAATTACAAAACATTTGTAAATCATCAGACACCGGCTTTAACCAACACCAGTTGAGATCACCAATCAAGATCATTTCACTGTAAAGAAGTTTAGACATAAGGTGCGTCAAAGAAGAAAATGCGTCACCGAGAGCATAGGGGGGTCTATAACAGCCAATCACAGTTATAGAGAGCAGAGGGGGGTCTATAACAGCCAATCACAGTTATAGAGAGCAGAGGGGGGTCTATAACAGCCTATCACAGTTATAGAGAGCAGAGGGGGGTCTATAACAGCCAATCACAGTTATAGAGAGCAGAGGGGGGTCTATAACAGCCAATTACAGTTATAGAGAGCAGAGGGGGGTCTATAACAGCCAATCACAGTTATAGAGAGCAGAGGGGGGTCTGTAACAGCCAATCACAGTTATAGAGAGCAGAGGGGGGTCTATAACAGCCAATCACAGTTATAGAGAGCAGAGGGGGGTCTATAACAGCCAATCACAGTTATAGAGAGGCCCTTTGAAACCTCAATATTCATACAAGAAATTCCAACTGTTTACAAATAGTTTCAGACTTTGCCACACTTACATGGAACTTAGATTTGACATATATAGCCACACCCCCACCTTTCTTAACCCGATCAGTGCGATAAACATTGTAACCACTTATACAAATACCTTATCAAAAATAGACTTGCTGAGCCAGGTTTCAGAAAACACAATTACATCAGCTTCAGTTGATTTAGCCCAAATCCTAACCCCATCAATTTTTGACACCAGGCTGCGTACATTTAAGTGAAAAATACCAAAACCAGATCTTGATTTAAAATCAGAGGGGGTTTGGAGACATTGCATATCAGGGCCAGGGTTAGGTTGCACGTTACCTGATATCAACAACAGAAGAATAACTAGGCACCTCTGTTTAATAACCTTGCATGGCTTCTCTTCTTTAAGAGACCTACTGCAAGCGAATTCTACAAGTGAGTTTCCAGACAATACAAAACAGTCATTTAAAACCATTAGACTTTGGTAGTGACACAAATTCGTACTGTTCATGTAACGGATGTGAAATGGCTAGCTAGTTAGTGGGTACGCGCTAATAGCGTTTCAATCGGTTACGTCACTTGCTCTGAGACTTGAAGTAGGGTTTCCCCTTGCTCTGCAAGGGCCGCGGCCTTTGTGGAGCGATGGGTAACGATGCTTTGTGGGCGACCGTTGTT
Source organism: Salvelinus fontinalis (assembly GCF_029448725.1). NCBI lineage: Eukaryota > Metazoa > Chordata > Actinopteri > Salmoniformes > Salmonidae > Salvelinus > Salvelinus fontinalis. The sequence goes on along the minus strand of NC_074696.1, from coordinate 26,932,866 downwards.
GATGTGTGCAGAGGGTGCCCGGGTCGGGGCGAGGGGACGCCGTAAAGTTATACTGTTACATTGATGCTGTTGACCCGGATCACTGGTTGCTGCGGAAAAGGAGGAAGTCGAAAGGGGGGTGTGTGTAACAGATGTGAAATGGCTAGCTAGTTAGCGGGTACGCGCTAATAGCGTTTCAATCGGTTACGTCACTTGCTCTGAGACTTGAAGTAGGGTTTCCCCTTGCTCTGCAAGGGCCGCGGCTTTTGTGGAGAGATGGGTAACGATGCTTCGTGGGTGACTGTTGTTGATGTAGAGGGTCCCTGGTTCGCGCCTGGGTCGGGGCGAGGGGACGGTCTAAAGTTATACTGTTACATTCACATCATGCCACAAATGCATTGGCACTTGGACGAGTGGACCGAGTAAAAAAGAGCAGTTCCTGGAGACAAAATGTCTAATGGACGGGAGAGCACATTGTCAGATGTACTCACCCTGCGACAATGTTCGTTTTCTCCAGAGTTCAGTAAAGTCAGTGCACAAAGCAATACCACTTAAATTGGCATTTTCTCTGACAAAAAAATAAGAGGCCAGCGAAGGTAAGGGGAGAGAGGGACAGCGTGTATTTGAGTCAATGTGAGTGTTTGCGCGTGTGAGTAGATCGGGTGTTGAGGTCGATAGAGAGAACGGGTTGAGCTGCCACTGACAGCCAGGTGAAGAGCAAAAAGGAGCAGCTTGGACAAGACACTCCGCGGACGAAGGAGGAACTCAGGCCAGCCAGAGATAGGGTTACTTTGGTAAACTTCAAGTAATGAAGTGCCGAGTTGAGGGAGACCCGTGATCTTTACACCAGCAAAAATAAAATAGTTTGCATTACACAACAACGAAGTTACGCAACCATAAATAAATAGACTATTAGTAGGTTAAAATGTACTAGTAACAGACAAACGACTTGACATCCTGCCATCTTGGATTAGACATACTTTGAGTGTATATGCATATATGCTAATACATGCTAATGTGCACATGAGTCAGGTGTTTTATTCCACTGACAATCCCAATCACATAGATTGTTTAACAAATTATAGTAGAATAACCAGCCAGATGCATGTTTCATGTTCCAGATCTTCAGAGTGGAGAGCAGTGGTCGAGTCCCAGTTGACCCAAAGACGTATGGTCAGTTCTATGGAGGAGACTGTTACATCATCCTCTATACATATAAGAGAGGACAGATCATCTACACCTGGTCAGTCTGGTAGACCTGTACTCATATTTTCAATTAGATTGATTGGTTGGTTGGTTGATTGGATGGGTGGGTGGATGGATTGATCCGTATACTTCCTGTGGCAGGCAGGGGGCTAGCAGCACTCTGGATGAGCTCACAGCTTCAGCCTTCCTAACTGTGGAGCTGGATCGCTCTCTGGGAGGGAACGCAGTTCAGGTAGGACTAACCCAAATTAAGATGAGGATCTCTTATTGTCCAATGTCCATGAATGTCCAATGGAAATGTGTGTTCTGCTTTATCCCAACCCTTCTGAAAGACATTTACATTTACATTTTACATTTAAGTCATTTAGCAGACGCTCTTATCCAGAGCGACTTACAAATTGGTGCATTCACCTTATGATATCCAGTGGAACAACCACTTTACAATAGTGCATCTAACTCTTTTAAGGGGGGGGGGGGGGGGGTTAGAAGGATTACTTTATCCTATCCTAGTAATAAATAGTAAAGACACCCACACACACTGAGGCTGAAGAGGTTGGATCAGATCGCCTCGGTGGAAATGTGTCAAAACTGTATAAAGTTTGTAAATTCATTTTTTTTATATCACAGTAGTAAAGTGTGATACTAGAGGATGTCATTCTCTCCAGTCTACTGTGTATTAAATCCCCTAATTTGACTGCCTTATCAGGGTTAACTTTCCATGCCTTCGGGGCAGGACGGAATCTTTTCTCTGTATGTGGAATTGGCATCCCTTAATCTGATTCAATGATTTATGACCAATAGGTAGCACAGGGTGCTGCTTATAGAGAGACACTGGGAGATTCTCAATTGGTTTTACTAACTCCCCCATCCCCTCCATTTTTTGAAAAAGTTGAAAGGTAATCAAGAGGAGGGGAGGAAAGGATACGTGGAAACAAATTCACTTGTATGAAATGAGACTCTCCTTCTCCACTCGTGCAACATTAAGCAAATTGAGAGAGTAGGACTGTAAGGTTCTATCTGAAAAAAGATGATTCTGAGATGATTGGTTTTAACCTTTCTAGGACACACGCTAGCGGAAACCCCCTCCAACATTCCGCTGAAAAGGCAGCACGCGAAATTCAAAAATATTTTTTTGAAATATTTAACTTTCACACATTAACAAGTCCAATACAGCAAATGAAAGATAAACATCTTGTGAATCCAGCCAACATGTCCGATTTTTTAAATGGTTTACAGCGAAAACACAACATATATTTATGTTAGCTCACCACCAAATCCAAAAAAGACACAGCCATTTTTCCCAGCAAAGATAGCTTTCACAAAACCCAGAAATAGAGATAAAATTAATCACTAACCTTTGAACATCTTCATCAGAAGACACTCATGTGACATCATGTTACACAATACATTTATGTTTTGTTCGATAATGTGCATATTTATAGCTACAAATCTTGGTTTACATTGGCGCCATGTTCAGAAATGGCTGCAAAATATCCTGAGAAATTTTAGAGAGCCCCGTCATCTAACATAAATACTCACTTTGATGAAAGATACATGTTTTACATATAATTAAAGATACACTGGTTCTTAATGCAACCACTGTGTCAGATTTTTTTTAAACTTTAGTAAAAAGCACACCATGCAATAATCTGAGACGGCGCTCAAAAATACAAAACATTACTCCTCCATGTTGGAGTCAACAGAAATACGAAATGACATCATAAATATTCCCTTACCTTTGAATATCTTCATCAGAATACAATGCCAGGAATCCTAGTTCCACAATAAATCGTTTTTTTGTTCGACGTTCATTACTTGTCATATTAGCAACTTTATCTAGCATGTGTAGTACACGTGTCCAAACACCGGCGCATTGAAGGCAAACGTCGGATGAAATCTTCAAAAAGTTATATTACTAGTCGAATAAACTGGTCAAAATTAGTAGAGAATCAATCTTTAGGATGTTGTTATCATATATATATCCAATAACGTCCCAACCGGAGCATTTCTTCATGTCTATATAACTCATGGCAAACATGGACATCACATGCCTAGCGTGCGTGGCCAGGAACTGGCAATCTGCCAGACCAGTCACTCCAATAGCTCCCATCTGGCCCCACATCCTACTATAGGCTTCATTCCACGTTCTACCGACTGTTGACATCTAGTGGAAGGCATATGAAGTGCATACAGATCCATAAATGACAGAGATTTGAATAGGCGATGACTTTCCATTCGACCTATTTCAGATTTTTCACTTCCTTTTGGAAGTTTGCCTGCCAAATGAGTTCTGTTATACTCACAGACATAATTAAAACGGTTTTAGAAACTTCAGAGTGTTTTCTATCCAGTAGTAATAATAATATGCATATATTATCATCTGGGACAGAGTAGGAGGCCGTTCAATTTGGGCACCAATTCATCCAAAGATGAAAATGCTGCCCCCTATCCCAAAGAAGTTTTAAAGTTCAAACCACTCTTTGATTTGCATGGTATCAGCAATTTTTATCTTGTATTATTTTTAACTTAATTACATGAATTGGGGGAATTTACAATGCTACTGTTGAAGTCTGAAGTTTACATAAACCTTAGCCAAATACATTTAAACTCAGTTTTTCACAATTCCTGACATTTAATCAGAGTAAAAATTTCGTCTTAGGTCAGTTAAGATCACCGCTTTATTTTAAGAATGTGAAATGCCAGAATAATAGAGAGAATTATTTATTTCAGATTTGATTTATTTCAGCTTTAATTTCTTTCATCACATTCCCAGTTGATCAGAAGTTTACATACACTCAATTAGTATTTGGTAGCATTGCCTTTAAATTGTTTAACTTGGGTAGCCTTCCACAATAAGTTGGGTGAATTTTGGCCCATTCCTCCTGACAGAGCTGGTGTAACTGAATCAGGTTTGTAGGCCTCCTTGCTCGCACACGCTTTTTCAGTTCTGCCCACAAATTCTCTATAGGATTGAGGTTAGGGATTTGTGATTGTCATTCCAATACCTTGACTTCGTTGTCCTTAAGCCATTTTGCCACAACTTTGCTTGCAAGTATGCTTTGGGTCATTGTCCATTTGGAAGACCCATTTGCGACCAAGCTTTAACTTCCTGACTGATGTCTTGAGATGTTGCTTCAATATATCCACATAATTTTCCTACCTCATGATGCCATCTATTTTGTGACATGCCTCCTGCAGTCCCTCCTGCAGCAAAGCACCCCCACATCATGATGCTGCCACCCCAGTGCTTCACGGTTGGGATGATGTTCTTCAGCTTGCAAGCATCCCCCTTTTTCCTCTAAACATAACGATGGTCATTATGGCCAAACAGTTCCAATTCAATTTCATCAGACCAGAGGACATTTCCCCAAAAAGTACGATCTTTGTCCCCATGTGCAGTTGCAAACTGTAGTCTGGCTTTTTTATGGCGGTTTTGGAGCAGTGGCTTCTTCCTTGCTGAGCGGCCTTTCAGGTTATGTCGATATAGGACCCATTTTACTGTGTATATATATATATACTTTGTACCTGTTTCCTCCAGCATCTTCACAAGGTACTTTGCTGTTGTTCTGGGATTGATTTGCACTTTTCACACCAAAGTACGTTCACCTCTAGGAGACAGAACACGTCTCCTTCCTGAGCGGTATGATAGCTGCGTGGTCCCATGGTGTTTATACTTGCATACTATTGTTTGTACAGATGAACGTGATACCTTCAGGCGTTTGGAAATTGCTCCCAAGGATGAACCAGACTTGCAGAGGTCTAATATTATTTTTCTGAGGTCTTGGCTGATTTCTTTTGATTTTCCCATGATGCCAAGCAAAGAGGCACTGAGTTTGAAGGTAGGCCTTGAAATACATCCACAGGTACACCTCCTATTGACTCAAATGATGTCAATTAGCCAATCAGAAGCTTCTAAAGCCATGACATCATATTCTGGAATTTTCCAAGTTGTTTAAAGGCACAATCAACTTAGTGTATGTGAACTTCTGACCCACTGGAATTGTGATGCAGTAAATTATAAGTGAAATAATCTGTCTGTAAACAATTATTGTGAAAAGTACTTGTGCCCTGCACAATGTAGATGTCCTAACCGACTTGCCAAAACTATAGTTTGTTAACAAGACATTTGTGGAGTGGTTGAAAAAACAGTTTTAATGACTCCAACCTAAGAGTATGTAAACCTCCGACTTCAACTGTATATTCTGTAGGTAAACATTGAACAGAACAAGGCTATGCCAATAGCTGAATTTGGACTAAAATTCAGTTGAAAAACGAGTTTTAATGACTCCAACCTAGGAGTATGTAAACCTCCGACTTCAACTGTATATTCTGTAGGTAAACATTGAACAGAACAAGGCTATGCCAATAGCTGAATTTGGACTAAAATGCAGATGGAACCTTTTAGTCCCAAACTCTCAAAATGATGTTTACAGGGGAGGATTCCCAAAATAAATGTGTAAAGTGATAAAACAAATGAAGATAGTTGTGGCAGACATTTTATAGATAAACATTAAGTAGAGTATTGTTTTTAAATGTGTGCATGCGTTTCTCCTTCAAGAAAACAACAGCTGATTCAAAGGGGTGTGGCATATTGTAAAACACTGTGCTAGACGCCGTGAGGATGCTGTTGTGCATCCTCTGTCAAAGTAGGTAGTTGAGGAGTGGAGCAGACGCCTTCGTTTGCCTCCTAACGAATTAACAATCCCCTCGACCACTTATCAGTTTCTGGGTCATGGAGGAGAGAGGACGGAGGAGTCCAGGAGAGAACGTTCTTTTTGGCCAAATGAGAATCTCCCACTGTATATGTGTTATAGTGCCCCCTAATGACTGTCTGTACAGCGTAGGTCTCTGCCTTGCCCTCCAGCTATGGCTTCGCTATCCATGACCTGTACCAAATTGCATATGCGTTAATAATCTATTGTGGTTTCCTAGGTGAGAGTGTCCCAAGGTAAAGAGCCTGCCCATCTCCTGAGTCTGTTCAAAGACAAGCCCCTCATCGTGTACAAGAGTGGTACCTCACGCATCGGAGGCCAGGCATCGGAGGCCCCCACACGCCTGTTCCAGGTCCGACGTAACCTGGGCACCATCACACGCATCGCAGAGGTTAGAATGTTCTCCCACACAGACACACACCTATGGTTGTTTCATTGGCAGTGATGGAAGGTAAACACACATAAATGCAGTTTACACACATTTTTCTGAAAAGGGTTTATGCACCGATCATGCTAAATTACAGTTTTTTTTATTTATTTTATTTTTTATTTTACCAGGTAAGTTGACTGAGAACACGTTCTCATTTGCAGCAACGACCTGGGGAATAGTTACAGGGGAGAGGAGGGGGATGAATGAGCCAAATTGTAAACTGGGGATTATTAGGTGACCATGATGGTTTGAGGGCCAGATTGGGAATTTAGCCAGGACACCGGGGTTAACGCCCCTACTCTTACAATAAGTGCCATGGGATCTTTAATGACCTCAGAGAGTCAGGACACCCGTTTAACGTCCCATCCGAAAGACGGCACCCTACACAGGGCAGTGTCCCCAATCACTGCCCTGGGGCATTGGGATATTTTTTTAGACCAGAGGAAAGAGTGCCTCCTACTGGCCCTCCAACACCACTTCCAGCAGCATCTGGTCTCCCATCCAGGGACTGACCAGGACCAACCCTGCTTAGCTTCAGAAGCAAGCCAGTAGTGGTATGCAGGGTGGTATGCTGCTGTGGCATTGGCATTTATGATGCTCGTTTGTCGTTTCCTGTCATCTAGATGGAGATCAGCGTTTCCTCAGCTTATATTCTCGCCACTAGATCCTAGTTGCTTTGTCTGTTGTGTGTTGTGGTAGGTGGAGGTGGAGGCTGGCAGCCTGAACTCTAACGATGCCTACCTGCTGAAGATGCCCGCAGGGCAGAGCTACCTGTGGGTGGGTAAGGGCGCCATCGAGGACGAGGAGCGGGGAGCCCAGTACCTGAGTCAGGTGCTGAAGTGTCAGACACAACGCATCGTAGAGGGACAGGAACCAGGTGAGAACACAGATTCCTTGGCCTGGGCCCATATTCAGAAAGCGTCTCAGGGGATGAGTACTAATCCAGTACCAGTTTTCCTTTTAACTCATAATAAGTAAGAGTATATGTACAGGGTCCTGCTATTGGATCAGAACTGCTGCTCTGAGAAGCTTTATGAATATGGGACCTGATATGGCACCGTGATAATGATGTGTGATGTAGTACTCAGGAGAGTCACCAGGGGGCACACTGAGACAAGGAATGTTTTGAGGCAGATGGATGATTTTAGTCCTAAAATGAGTCACAAGTTCAAGATGCACAGAAACATGTATTATGTTTGGATGTAGCGGACCTCTGGGCAGCGTTAGGGGGGAAGAAGGAGTACCAGACATCAGAGAGACTGGAGAGTAGCCGCACTCAACAACCTCGCCTGTTTGCCTGCTCCAACAAGACTGGCAGGTTCATAGTGAGTACCACACACACATGCTCACCCACACACGCACGCTCACACACGCTCACACACGCTCACACACACACACACACACACACACACACACACACACACACACACACACACACACACACACACACACACACACACACACACACACACACACACACACACACACACACACACACACACACACACACACAAATAGCTAGATAGATAGATTATAAATGCTGTCTACAGATTGAGGAGGTTCCAGGGGAGTTCAGTCAGGAGGACCTGGCAGAGGATGACGTGATGCTGTTGGACGTCTGGGATCAGGTATGGAGCTTGTTACCCTTCCCCAAATTAAAATGTTCAGCACATTTTTACCTCTATGGAGGTTGAATTATATTGATGTTAATGTTTTGTGATAGGTGTTTATCTGGATTGGCAAAGATGCCAATGAAGTTGAGAAAACTGAATCTGTAAAATCTGGTGAGTTTTGGTCTTTGTCTTATGTGTGTATAGGGTAGTACATTTTTTGTATAGTAAGTTTAATGTGTAGTTTAATATATATAGTATATTATATATTATATTTACATATATATATATACTACCGTTCAAAAGTTTGGGGTCACTTCGAAATGTCCTTTTTTTTCTCTCAACGTCAACAGTGAAGAGGTGACTCCGGGATGCTGGCCTTCTAGGCAGAGTTGCAAAGAAAAAGCCAGATCTCAGACTAGCCAATAAAAATAAAAGATTAAGATGGGCAAAAGAACACAGACACTGATCAGAGGAACTCTGCCTAGAAGGCCAGCATGCCGGAGTCGCCTCTTCACTGTTGACGTTGAGACGGGTGTTTTGCGGGTACTTAATAAAGCTGCCAGTTGAGGACTTGTGAGGCGTCTGTTTCTCAAACTAGACACTCTAATGTAATTGTCCTCTTGCTCAGTTGTGCAACGAGGCCTCCAGCTCCTCATTCTATTCTGGTTAGAGCCAGTTTGTGCTGTTCTGTGAGGGAGTAGTACAAAGTGTTGTACGAGATCTTCAGTTTCTTGGCAATTTCTCACATGGAATAACCTTAATTTCTCAGAACAAGAATAGACTGACGAGTTTCAGAAGAATGTTCTTTGTTTCTGGCCATTTTGAGCTTGCAATCGAACCCACAAATGCTGATACTCCAGATAATCAACTAGTCTAAAGAAGGCCAGTTTTATTGCTTCTTTAATCAGAACAACAGTTTTCCGCTGTGCTAACATAATTGCAAAAGGGTTTTCTAATGATAAATTAGCCTTTTAAAATGATAAACTTGGATTAGCTAACACAACGTGTCATTGGAACACAGGAGTGATGGTTGCTGATAATGGGCCTCTGTTTGCATATGTAGATATTCCATTAAAAATCTGCCGTTTCCAGCTACAATAGTCATTTACAACATTACCAATGTCTACACTGTATTTCTGATAAATTTTATGTTATTTTAATGGACAAAAAAATGTTTTTCTTTCAAAAGCAAGGATATTTCTAAGTGACCCCAAACTTTTGAACGGTAGTGTATATATATCAGTATTTCCCTTTTAATATACACTGAGTGTAAAAAACATTAGAAACACCTGCTCTTTCCATGACAAAGACTGATCAAGTGAATCCAGGTGAACACTATGATCCCTTATTGATATCACTTGTTAAATCTACTTCAATCAGTGTAGATGAGCATTGAGACATGGATTGTGTATGTGTGCCATTCAGAGTGGCAAGCAGTAGTAGGTGGCAGGCACATTGGTTTGTGTCGAGAACTGCAACGCTCACCCAAAGGACATCCAGCCAACTTGATACAACTGTGGGAAGCATTGGAGTCAACAAGGGCCAGCATCCATGTGGAACACTTTTGACTCCTTGTGCAGTCCATGCCCCTACGAACTGAGGCTGTTCTGAGGGCAAAAAGGGGGGCAACTCAATATTAGGAAGGTGTTCCTGTCTGTTTTGTACACTCAGAAAAGAGTGTGTTCCCACTTCAAATACACTATGGTTTACCCCATTGACAGTGTCTATGTGCTCCCTTCCTTACAGCCAAGACATACATAGAGACGGATCCGGGGGTTCGGGATAAGAGGACCTCCATAGTGATGGTGAAGCAGGGTCATGAACCCCCCACCTTCACAGGGTGGTTCCTGGGGTGGGACACGGCACGCTGGGACTCACACACCGTGGCCAGGACCATGAAGACACTGCAGATTTAGCATAAATGAATCCCAACGGTTATAACAATGTAATAACACAGTTTAGACATGTATAACATTCACTCTGTATTCAGCCAAGGGTTTACAAATACTAGTGTGAAATGAGGGTTAACTAGCCATTCATGGACTAATGTTGGGCCAAGAAAGCGCAAAGTACTTTACTTTTATTTGTATTTTTTGCTTTACTTTTAAGCCTGCTATGTTTCATTTTATTTTACATTTGAGTCATTTAGCAGATGCTCTTATCCAGAGCAACATACTGTTGCGAGTGCATACATTTTTTTTCTTTTTTCTTACTGGTCTCCCGTGGGAATCAAACCACAACCCTGGTGTTGCAAGCACCATGCTCTACCAACTGAGCACACGGGACATCGTCTGATGTGCACTGCTTGGACATCTTTGTTGTTTAGTTTGTTGTTTCGTTTTTTTCTCCTTACAAAGATGAAAACCAAAAATATATGATATATTATGTTAATTTGAATGCAGGTCTTGACATTTGGACTTCTATAACTGTCTGGACATGAATGTTGCTATTTGCTGTATTTTCTTTTTTTTTTAATGATAGAAAATGCATAAAGCCTGCTGAGAGTTTTTCTTCTAATTTCACATTTCTGAAGTTCTTCTCAAATCTAGCCTAGCCTCGCGAGTTTATGTGAATGATTTGATAATCAGTCTGGTAATTACGAGGCTAAAAGTCTAACCCAGGGGTTCCCAACATTTTTTGGCCCACAACACCATTTTGATATCTGAAAATTCTTGTGACCCCAACCGTGTGAAAAAATTATGTAATTATGACAGCCAATGTTAACTTTTCTTATTTGGCTCTGTGGCAGACAATTGAAAAATATTCTAACAGCATTTCTGATTGTCTTCTCAACTCACCATAGCATATTTTTAATGGGAGGCTATGACAGTCAATTGCAAATTAGTCTGACATATAATGTCTCTAACCTCACCACCACTAATGTGCTTGATGAATGTCGCGTTGGAGCTTCTCATAGTCAGGGGGCTTGGTCAACAGTGGTCAAGCTCAGACTGTGCTCATCCCTGCTGACACATCCAACCTGGGTCGATAGTTGGTTTTAATGCAGATGAGAGCATGGTTTGCTTTTGAAAGACTCTAAATCAATCAATCAAATGTATTTATAAAGCCCTTCTTACATCAGCTGATGTCACAAAGTGCTGTACAGAAACTGAGCCTAAAACCCCAAACAGCAAGCAATGCAGGTATAGAAGCACAGTGGCTAGGAAAAACTCCCTAGAAAAGAGTTGCTCCGGTTCATTGCTCCTCTGAATCCACTGATTTGGTCATTCATCTGTAGAACGTTTTTCTATTTCTCCTGCATGCTTGCGTTCAGTTTACCAAAATGTCTCTTATATAGGCAAGGAGACACATTAAATCCATTGTGAATGACAACATTTCCTCTCTCAACGCGAAAAACCCCCTCAATAACCACCAAGCCTCTGTATGAAATAAAACATTGTCATGCTCTGATCCCATATCTCCACATAGTTTTGTGAACAGGCGTGATCGCAATGGATGTGGTTTGATGTAGTTTCCAATCTAAGTTACCTGCTGCAGTACCTTCGGAAAGTATTCAGACCCCTTGACTTTTTCCATGTTGTGTTATGTTTCAGCCTTATTCTAAAACTGATTCAATAAAACAATTTCCTCAGCAATCTACACACAATAGCCCATAATGACATAAGTGAAAACAGGTTTTTAGAAATGTTTGGAAATGTATTAAAAACAGAAAACAGAAAAACCTTATTTACATAAGTATTCAGACGCTATGCTATGAACCTCTATATTGAGCTCAGGTGCATCCTGTTTCCATTGATCATCCTTGAGATGTTTCTATAACTGGATTGGAATCCGCCTGTGGTAAATTCAATTGATTGGACATGATTTGAACTCTTTGGCCTGAATGCCAAGCATCACGTCTGGAGGAAACCTGTCACCATCCCTACGGTGAAGCATGGTGGTGGAAGCATCATGCTGTGGGGATGATTTTCAGCAGCATGGACAAGGAGACTAGTCAGGATCGAGGCAAAGATGAACTGAGCAAAGTACAGAGAAATCCTTGATGAAAACCTGCTCCAGAGCCCTCCGGACCTCAGACTGGGGTGAAGGTTCACCTTCCAACAGGACAACAGCCCTAATTACACAGCCAAGACAATGCAAGAGTGGCTTCGGGACAAGTCTCTGAATGTCCTTGTGTGGCCCAACCAGAGCCCGGACTTGAACCTGATCGAACATCTCTGGAGAGACCTGGAAATAGCTGTGCAGTGACGCTCCCCATCCAACCTGACAGAGCTTGTGAGGATCTGCAGAGAAGAAAGGGAGAAACTCCCCAAATGCAGGTGTGCTAAGCTGGTAGCATCATAACCAAGAAGACTCAAGGCTGTAATCGCTGCCAAAGGTGCTTCAACAAAGTACTGTGTAAAGGGTCTGAATACTTATGTAAATATGATATTTCAGTTTATTTATTTTAATTTGCAAGACTTTCAAAAAAAAATTTTTGCTTTGACATTATGGGGTATTGTGTGTAGACTGATGAGGGAAAAAACTATGTAATACATTTTAGAATAAGGCTGTAACGTAACAAAATGTGGGAAAAGTGAAGGGGTCTCATTACTGTCCGAATGCACTGTGTGCTGGGGAGTTTCCTCTTGATTGCATAAATTCTTTGTTTGAACAGCGTTATCTGACTTTGGCGATTTTCACGTATGGTGTATGGTTTCATAGCGTTGCGGGCCTAGACATTCACCATGGGAATGGCTAAGTGCAGTGGTCAAGTGCGGCCTTTTTCCATGATCTGTGGGTGCACTCTAGTTGAATTTTATCTTTTAGATTTTAATAATTCTAATTAAGATTTTTAAGGTTAACCACATTACAATGATTTTGAGATATAAGGACGATATTATCATATATGTATTTTTTTTCTCCGGATTTTAAAAATTCTCCTATGACCCCATTTTCATATCAGGCGACCCCTAGTGTGGATAGCCTATCAAATTAACTTGTCATTCATATCTGACAATATTCTAGAACTTGAAAACGTCCCTTTTGCTCACTTTACGATATTGAAAGAGGGACATAGGATTTCCATTTGGGGATATGAGTTTCACTAGTAAATTGAGTGTACCATCCTACTGGACACATATGTCAATTCAACATCTATACCACGTTGGTTCAACGTCAAATTATGTGGAAACAATGTTGATTCAACCAGTGTGTGACCTGTTGTATTTCACTGCATTCTCATTTCAAAGGTCAATTTCCCGCCATTCCAATGTCTGGCGTCTGAGGAGCCTAATTTCAGATAGAACTATTGAAACCACTAAGAAATCAGACCAGATCTGAGAGACCACCCAAACCACAGTAAATGTGTTATTGATGGTCCTCTCCTCCTTAAATAAAGGAAATCACCCTGCTCTATGATCTTGCATGATTGCTTTTTTTCGCACTTTGCACAGATATTCGGATCTAATTATAAAAAAAAATAATAATAATCGTCATACACTGGCCCTATCTTTATTTAAAAATATAAAGTTAGGCAGAACACATCTTTAAACAAATATATCTAGATCTTCATATTCTTCATATTCGTGACGTTTGTTGCAATCAAAGAAACTTGAAAGTGAAAAATGAGCTAAATCTATCGCCAGCCACACGTGTAGCCTATAGATGAATTCCAGATAAGAGACAGGCACGGCTCTCCACCAATCGGACAAGGAGAAAACGTTCCACCAATCGGACAATGAGAAAACGGAGCGCGCTGGGACGTAAACCAACCAGAGCTCGCACTAGAAATATTCTGGGTTGAACCCGGGGTGCGGGAATGGAATAGAGAGAGAGTCAGTCTACTTTTATCTTTCAGTAGTCGTGTGGTCGTGATAGTGAGCAAGAGAGACTAGATCATACAGGAAACCCTGCAACGATTTCGCTTTCATGTTTTGGAAAGTCCATATGTCTACATCACAAAGGTAGGTGTGCAGTATACAAATTATATATATTTTTCCATGCATAGAGATTATGCACAGTACAATATGTGGAATAAATTAGCCTATACCCAACCCATCGTCTGCAGTTTTTCATGACAGCTTGCATTGGTGTCTACCTAGACTGCCTGTTATTGAGTGTAAGATGATTGAGTAACAAACTAGCAATAGCATGCTAATATATCAGAGCATTCGATTCATAGTTTTTTTTCATAGCACTTGTTGGCATAACACCTGTCTGCTTGTCAAGCCATTTGTTTTACAATTAGTGGTAGTAGGCTGATGTTGCCGTGTTACAGCTTCTTGATGGCCAGCGAGTCAGTTTTGTGTAGCCTAGATAATTCCTAGAGAATTCTCTCAATTTAGGATTTGGCAGAATAATGCCATTCCACGCTCTTGTGCTAACAGCAATGATCATCAACCCGAAGACAGTTCAAATAGGATTTTGGTTGGGAGCGCGCCGGCGTACTTGTCATTCAATGTCAATAGCCTACTGCCTATGAATGAGAATTAGCGTGTGAAATCGACCGAGCTCCGAGCGCTAATCAATACGCTACATGTGCAAATAGTCTCCTCTCATTCATCTCCTATGTCCCGAAATATTAAAGATGTAAAGGCGTAAGAATAAGAAAGAGGGGGGAGAGTGAGTATATTCACTTACAATGAGAAGTATAGGCCTAGGCTATATTCACGTACAGTTTAAAGCCCCTCCAATTATAAAGCAGTAGACTGCTGTTCTTGTTGGTTGTGGAGTGATTTTCACAGCTGCTTACATTGTATCCTCTCCTTTATTTCCAGGTGAATGCTGCAGCACAGCCCCCTCTGAAGGGAATGAGAAGCCTTGTGATTATTTGTTGACGCAGCACCAGCACGACACTCCCCTGTCTCCCTCAAAACGTGAATAACAAGATGGGGAATGGATTATCAGACCAGATCTTCCCCAGCCTTCCGTCCTTCCAGGCCCTCCATATTGTCATCCTGGGTCTGGACTGCGCCGGCAAGACCACTGTCCTCTACCGCCTTCGCTTCAATGAGTTTGTGAACACGGTCCCCACTAAGGGATTCAACACAGAGAAGATCAAAGTATCCCTGAGCACAGGTGGAAAGTCCTGGCGGAAAGCGGCGTTCCACTTCTGGGACGTGGGCGGTCAGGAGAAGCTCCGCCCCCTGTGGCGCTCGTACACGCGGTGTGCTGACGGCATTGTGTTCGTGGTGGATTCCGTCGACATCGAGCGCCTAGAGGAAGCCAAGACGGAGCTCCATAAGATCACGAGGTTAGCGGAGAATCAAGGGGTGCCGGTTCTAGTGGTGGCCAACAAGCAGGACCTGAGGAACTCCCTGCCACTTCACGAGATGGAGCGCTCTCTGGCGCTAGGGGAGCTGGGTAATGGAACGCCCTGGCACCTGCAGCCCGCCTGCGCTATCATAGGGGAGGGGCTACAGGAAGGTCTGGAGAAGCTCCACGCCATGATCAACAAACGGAAGAAGACACAGAAAGCTCAACAGAAGAAGAGATGATCTGAAGAGTCGCGCGCACACAACCGCCATCTTGTTGGAGCTACACAAGGACTTAAGCTAACAATGGTGGTGGATGGGGACTCACCTGTTGTGGTGTTAACCATGAGCAGGACACGTGGTGTTGACTGTAGCATGATGTACTACAGTACCCATAATGCTCAGTGTCTCGTGGAGCTCTCAGTGATGGGTCAGCTGCTTGCCTGCCTGTCTGTTGGCTGAGTTGTATTAGTCATATGGAATGGGACTAAGTCTGTTCAGGGCTGTTGTCACTCTGTCCTCACAGGAACTGATGGAATAGATTTTCATGGACTTTGGATGGCAACTATCTTGGCTGGCACAGCATCACAGGACAGTGGACACTGATGTATGTTTAAAGGAAGTGTTCTTCTATACCACGAGGCACACAGGGGTTCTCAGAGACAAAACAATCAAAACACTGTTGAAGTGTCAGAAGTCAAATATATACACTTGATTGTGTTCTGTCTATACTTTCAAGTGTTACACATGTATGTAGCCTGCTTTTCAATCAGTTTGAAGCATGAAAACACATTGAAATGATCGGTTTACCAAAGCCTTTGTTGACAATGAGATTACATGTGGAAAACACAAAGGACAATCAAGTTGCAGTCAGTCACTTGTTAGTGTGACCTCAAAGTTAGTCTTACAATCAGTCAGTATTCTGTCTCCATGTTGCTCAATGGAAGTCGAGAGGGTCTAGATAGACGAGTTTAGCATAAGCTTGATGATTCACTGAGAAGAGAATACAGAGATGGATGTTTTTAAACGATATGTAACAACCTTATTGTTTCATCAGTGATACATGATAAGAATCTACAGCACTTAGGCTATTTAATGTGACTATCATTTGGGTTAGGTGGGAGGTAGGGGTAAAAACGGCTGTCAGGCAGGGTGGTTGTCTTGTGTAATTCTGTTGACTTGACATGCTGTTGGCTAAGCATACCCTGAATATTCCTTCCTGGCTTGGCTAGCTGTCTGATCTGGACCCTGTACTCCAAGTGTCAGGCTTCTGTCAGATCCAATCCTAGTACCTGCCTAAGACTTTGGGTGCAAGGACCTAAGTAGAGTGAGTGTATCTGGAACGCACCCAAAGTTTTAGGTAGATGGCGAAGTAGGGCTGAATCTGTAAATTTAGCCCTTCGCTATCTACCTAAAACTTTGGGAGCGTTCCAGATACTCATTCTACTTAGGTCCTTGCAGTTTATAGGATTGTTATATCATGTTGATGTGGTTCCTAAGACATTAAATAGTTCCGCAGATATAAAGATCTGATCAGAGCTCAGACTTGTGCAGAGTTTGTGTACCTGGAACGCACCCATGGACTTCCATGTTGATAGACAGTCAAATAAAGGCACTTTATTGGTCTGTTTTCTGACCTTAGAACTTGCATCAGATTTTTGTATGAGGTTTATTATGATACTTAAAGAAGTGAAATGTTGATATTGCTTCGAAGGAAGCGTTAAAAAAAAAATTGTTATCACATTGCAATGTCAGTTGTCCCCCAGTTTACTCTGTCTGTGTGTGAGGGGGAGGGGTGCTCATATTTATGTATTTGTTTGTATAAATGTGTTCACATTGAATAAAGCAACAATTAAACACTAACATGATATTGAACATTTTTTATCATCAAAAGAGGTAAATTAATTTCCTAGATGGCATTAGACATTGGGTAACAGGTTTGTGAATACTATTTTCAGAGGAAGAATATTTCTGTTGCGCTTCTGTCCTAGCTTCTCAGCAGTTATATGGCATTTACACTGCATCAGATTTTGGGGGCAAATAAAATGTCGACTCACTGATATTTCCTCATGCAATAGGTTCCTGCTCTCATGTTCAGTGTAGAAACAGAATAACAAACTAGAGCGGCTGCACTGAAATCCGAATCAAGTGCGTTCATTACACCGTCTACTTTACTGTTCTCACACACAGACACACTGTTTCACTTTTCACCAACCTGGTCTCACTGCCTACGCCCCAAACCCCCTGAATTCAGTGGTGAAACTAATTCCGGTTCAACAGCCTCACTGTTAGCTAGAATTGAGGCTGGTGATCTAAGGCTCATGAATATTCCTGAGAAACACAGGGAAAAGCATGATCTGCATAATGGAGGGTCCTAGTGGTGGGATTTTAAGCTGGGCACAGAACTAGAACTCTGGATCAGGTGGTCTTGGGATCGAGGCTACTTACAGAAGAAACAGTATAACATGTTCACATTACCAGCTGTTGAAATGTCTTGTCTTATCTGGGGCTGGTTTCAATGGTGTTGGTGACTGTGTTTGGAGAAGAGACAAGCGGACACCGTCAGTTCTAGCCCAGGAGAACCCGCCCTCCTCAGAACAATAACAGACTAATAGAGGGGGGGGGGAGGAGAGGGGGCATTGGTCAGAGATAACCCAGTAAGGAGTGATCTCTCTGGAAGCATTTACCCTGTTAAGCCCTTTCCTGGTTATTGGATGGATGGAGGTGAGGGTACAGTCATATGAGGGGAGGGCACACACATGCGCAGGCACACCCACAGGTACACACACACACATACACACACAGCGGCTCCAGGTCACCCAGGTATCTATCTGACAGGTATGGATAATGGAGGTGAAACTGAAAATGTCTCACAGTTAATTGTTTCAGAGATTTTTTTAAAAGTAATTATTTTACTAGGCAAGTCAGTTAAGAACAAATTCTTATTTACAATGACGGCCTACACCGGCCAAACCCGGACGACGCTGGGCCAATTGTGCGCCGCACTATAATGAAATATGCAAACAAATTCTCTCGGTATGTATGTTCTCTCACTGCATGTTTGTCTACAGAAAACCTGGTCCTGCACCAACATTTTTAAGAATTGAGTATTAATTTAATGGAGGAGCAACATGAACATTTTTGCAACTAAATAAGCAGCAGGGAACATAAGTAATATTGATTTGACTTGTAAAGCTCCATACTACTCTTTCAAACTCCCATTGGCTCTGCTGTAAACATTTGGATGAAACATTTCAATACTACACCTAACCAAGTTTTACTTCCTATTACATGTGTAAATGACTGAACGATCGGCCAGGGCCTTGCCATGTCAACGGTGGCACACACTTTCTGTGACATCTCTTCTCCAGGCGAAATGGCCGTTTGCCCAGTGCCCATGTCAATGTTTCCATCATAGTGACGTCAGACAGGTCCGTGTGGCACCAGAAGTTAAGGCCTCTCTGTTCCCATGGCCAGGGGTACACACATACACATACACATAGGGTTGGGTAGGTTACTTTCTAAAAGTAATCTGTTACAGTTACTAGTTACCTCAAATCAAATCAAATTTATTTATATAGCCCTTCGTACATCAGCTGGTATCTCAAAGTGCTGTACAGAAACCCAGCCTAAAACCCAAACAGCAAACAATGCAGGTGTAGAAGCACGGTGGCTAGGAAAAACTCCCTAGAAAGGCCAAAACCTAGGAAGAAACCTAGAGAGGAACCAGGCTATGAGGGGTGGCCAGTCCTCTTCTGGCTGTGCCGGGTGGAGATTATAACAGAACATGGGCAAGATGTTCAAATGTTCATAAATGACCAGCATGGTCAAATAATAATAATCACAGTAGTTAACGAGGGTGCAGCAAGTCAGCACCTCAGGAGTAAATGTCAGTTGGCTTTTTTAGCACGTCCGGTGAACAGGTCAGGGTTCCATAGCCGGAGGCAGAACAGTTGAAACTGGAGCAGCAGCAAGGCCAGGTGGACTGGGGACAGCAAGGAGTCATCATGCCAGGTAGTCCTGACGCATGGTCCTAGGGCTCAGGTCCTTCGAGGGAGAGAAAGAAAGAGAGAGAGAAGGAGAGAATTAGAGAGAGCACACTTAAATTCACACAGGACACTGGATAAGACCAGATATAACAAACTGACCCTAGCCCCCCGACACATTAACTACTGTCCCGAATTGTAATCAGTAATGTATCTTTTGGGTTACCCAAACTCAGTAACGTAATCTGATTACATTCAGTTACTTTTAGATAACTTTCCCCTTAAGAGGCATTAGAAGAAGACAAAAATGTATGTTACCAATTGAACGACATCTATTGCAGGATAAATCAATGTTAAAGTTTACATAGCTGGCCATATATGGATGTTCAATTTTACTTTATGGGTTGGTTATGTAGGCTTCTTCTAACCCATCACTTTCTACTACATATAATAATATGATTAAATTATATCTTTAGATTAAAACCAAAGTCTATCAGAATTCCAGTCATTCCAATAAATGTTATACCCCTTGATCTTCAAGAATAGGACTTGGAAATATGGAAGAATAGATTAAACAAATTGTTTTACCTGAACATAACCCAAAACATAGGACTTATTAGCCAGCTGTGGTGTAAAGTATACTTTAAAGTACTACTTAAGTCGTTTTTTGGGGTATCTGTACTTTACTTTACTATTTATATATTTGACAACTTTTACTTTTACTTCACTACTTTCCTAAAGAAAATAATGTACTTTTTACTCCATACGTTTTCCCTGACACTCAAAAGTACATTTTGCATGGCAAGCAGGACAGGAAAATGGTCAAATTCACACACTTATCAAGAGAACACCCCTGGTCATCGCTACTGCCTCGGATCTGGCAGACTCACGAAACACAAATGCTTAGTTTGTAAATGATGTGTTGGAGTGTGCCCCTGGCTATCCGTAAATAGATAAAAACTAGAAAAGGGTGCCGTCTGGTTTGTTTAATATAGGGAATTTGAAATGATTTATACTTTTACTTTTACTTTCAATACTTAAGTATATTTTAGCAATTACATTTACTTTTGATACTAAAGTATATAAAGCAATATACTTTTACTCAAGTAGTACTTTACTGGGTGACTTTCACCTTTACTTGAGTAATTTTCTATTAAGGTATCTTTACTTTTACTTAAGTATGACAATTGGTTACTTTTTTCCACCACTGTTAGCCGCCCTACTCAAAGCAAAACATATCAAATTTTATTTGTCACATGCTCCGAATACAACAGGTGTAGACCTTACCGTGAAATGCTTACTTACAAGCCCTTAACCATCAATGCAGTTCAAAGAGTTAAGAAAATATTTGCTAAATAAACGAAAGTAAGTTGCAGCAGTCTGTGTGTGTGTGTGGGGGGGGGGGGGGGGGGGGGGTCAAGGTAAATAGTATGGGTGGCCATTTGATTAATTGTTCAGCAGTCTTATGGCTTGGGGATAGAAGCTGTTAAGGAGCCTTTTGGTCCTAGACTTGGAGCTCCGGTACCGCTTGCCATGCGGTAGCAGAGAGAACAGTCTATGACTTGAGTGACTGGAGTCCTTGACAATTTTTTGGGGCATTCCTCTGACGCCGCCTAGTATATACAGTAGGTCCTGGATGTCAGGAAGCTTGGCCCCAGTAATGTACTGGGCAGTACGCACTACCCTCTGTAGCGCCTTACTCTATTGTTTATGATTTTGTTGTCATGGAGGACTGATTGGGCTCATTGATTCGAGTTGAAAAATAAATGCTAAGCTCATGGAATGGCATGCTTTGAGCACTACTGAAAAGTGCTATTTACATGTGAAAAATGAATGCCATATGCTGCATTTGCTTTAGGCCTATTGTTCACCTTTTGTTTGGTGACATTTAGATATCTTGATAATATGCAGCTGTTTAAAGGGCAAATCCACTGATGAAACAATAACAAAACGGTCACCCGCCTCTATTTTGGTAAAAAGCTGAGGGATGGGCATGGACAAATGTAACCACTCTCAGATTAATAGACAGAGCTATGGATGCAAGGACTGGCCATACATGATATCAAAAGTATTGTTTTAACCATGTTATGAGGCTGTACATTGTTTCTTTACATCTACAATGTTTACAAACATTGGAGAAAAACAAGCTTAAATTTGGGGTTCTCATGTAGTGTGACAGTTGAACATGTATAAGTTATATTTATCAAGAATCAATGGATATGTATACAGTTGGAAGTCGGAAGTTTAAATACACCTTAGCCAAATACAATTAAACTCAGGTTTTCACAATTCCTGACATTTAATCCTAGTACAAATTCGCTGTCTTAGGTCAGTTAGGATCACCACTTTATTTTAAGAATGTGAAATGTCAGAATAATAGTAGAGAGAATGATTTATTTAAATTTGATTTCTTTCATCACATTCTCAGTGGGTCAGAAGTTTACATACACTCAATTAGTATTTGGTAGCATTGCCTTTAAATTGTTTAACTTGGGTCAAACTTTTTGGGTAGCCTTCCACAAGCTTCCTACAATAAGTTGGGTGTATTTTGGCAAATTCCTCATGACAGATCTGGTGTAACTGAGTCAGGTTTGTAGGCCTCTTTGCTCGCACACGCTTTTTCAGTTCTGCCCACAAATTTTCTAAGGATTGAGGTCAGGGCTTTGTGTTGTCCTTAACTTGCCACTAGGGGAGTGCCATTTCGACATAGTACAAATTCGTTTCCAAATTAAACTGCCTCGTACTCAATTCTTGCTTGTACAATATGCATATTATTATTACTATTGGATAGAAAACACTCTCTAGTTTCTAAAACCGTTTGAATTATGTCTGTAAGTGAAACAGAACTGGACTTAGACCAATTCTCCTATGAGGATTTGAAAATGCTGAAATCTGCTCGCTGTTCCCAGACCTGTGTATAACTCTGACTGTCTTCTATTGGTTGAGATGCACTGCATACGCCTTCCCCTGGTTGTTAGCGAATATGGAGACTTGAAATGAACTCTCTATGTAGTTCCCAAAGGATATAAATTGCTTGGGAACGAGGTGGCTCATTCCTTTCACCTTCGCTCTGGCGCATTGAGGACCTTGGGACGTTCTTTTGGAAACATCGGTTATAGATCTCAGACATTTCCGGCTGTGTTTTTACTCGATATATGCTTTAAAGACATCATAATCTTGTTATTTTGAACCAAATTATATCAGTTTATGTCAGTATATTGCGATTTTCGGGTATTTATTTCCTTGGCGCTGTAGGAATTTGGGTATCTCTTTCGTGCTAATGTTTACTGCTAATTGCAACTCTGAAGACGACGTTCTCCAACCTAGCAACGATTATTTTGGACAAAGGACACCTATTCCAAGATTCTGATGAGAGTTCATCGAAAAGTAAGAACTATTTATGCTGATAATTCATTGTTCTGTTGAAAAAAGTAAAATGCATGAGATGCCATTTCTTGCAGTGTAGCCTTGCGTTATCGCAGCCTGTATTGCGCAGTAAGGTTAAAAACCTGTTAAGGCTAGGGGGTGCTGTTGTCACTATTTATGGTAATCGTGTAATTTTTGAAACGGCTTCCTACAAAATTCTTGATCGTACAATATGCATATTATTAATATTATTGGATAGAAAACAGTCTATAGTTTCTATAGGAGTTGAAATTTTGTCTCTAAGTGGAACAGAACTCATTCTACAGCAATTTCCCTGACATGGAGTCAGATTTCAGAAATTTTGGCCCCTGTTCTGGAGTCAGTTTTAAGGCCACTGTTATTCCTATGAGTATACGGACACTGCTTACGTCTTCCCCTGGATGCCTTTACGTGATGACGATTTGAATGGTGTCGATTGCGCAATCACAGGCACTATAAATGAAAAAACCCTGTATGTAGGAACTCTTTTCTTGGTGCGTCATGCGCGCGGAGGATACCGACCCACTGTTTTTCCAAGCACTAGTGAAGCCAGTTATATTTCTCCGGTCATATTTCTACTCGTTATAGGAGTTAAAAACATCATAAGGTAGTTAATTTAAAGCGTTTTATAGCAATTTATATCCGTTTAGTGCGATTTTGGGACATTTATTTCTGAGACGCTGTGAATCTCTGGGCACGCTTCCAGTTCATGCCGAACGTAGTTGGCATTTCCACATGGCAAGAGGACAGCTTTCCACCAAAAGACGATTATACCCAAGAAAGGATGCTTCGCCCAAGATTCTGATGGAAGAACAGCTCAAAGTAGGAACAATTTATTATGATAAATCGTGTTTCTGTCGAAAAATGTTAGTGGCTTAGGACGCCATTTTTTTTGACTTAGCTTTGCTTGGCGCAAACTGTATTGAAAAGTAAGGATAATTTAAAAAATGTAATTCCGCGATTGTATTAAGAATTAAATTGTCTATCAATCGCTGTCCACCCTATATTTTTTAGTCACGTTTATGAGTATTTATGTATACGACTAGATCACTGTCTAATATGGCGCACGAACATTTTCTCACCAGCTGGGCTACTTTTCTCATTGTCTAACCATGATTTTGGTGGCTAAATATGCACATTTTCGAACAAACTGTATATGTATGTTGTAATGTGATGTTACAGGAGTGTCATCTGAAGAATTCTGAGAAGGTTAGTGAAAAAATTAATATATTTTGGCGATGTTTACGTTATCGCTCTCTTTGGCTAGAATCAATGCTGGGGTAATGTTTGCACATGTGCTATGCTAATATAACGATTTATTGTGTTTTCGCTGTAAGACACTTAGAAAATCTGAAATATTGTCTGTATTCACAGGATCTGTGTCTTTCGATTAGTGTATGCTGTGTATTTTTACGAAATGTTTGATGATTAGAAGTTAGGTAAACACGTTGCTCATTGTAATTATTCTAGTCCATTTGTGACGGTGGGTGCAATTGTAAACTATGCCATCTACCTGAAATATGCACATTTTTCTAACAAAACCTATCCTATACCATAAATATGTTATCAGACTGTCATCTGATGAGTTTTTTTCTTGGTTAGGGGCTATCAATATCTTAGTTTAGCCGAATTGGTGATAGCTACTGTTGTTGGTGGACAAAGTAAAGATGGTGGATTATGCTAAAGTTTTTTTAGCTAATAGATTTACATCTTTACATATTGTGTCTTCCCTGTAAAACATTTTAAAAATCGGACATGTTGGCTGGATTCACAAGATCTGTGTCTTTCATTAGCTGTATTGGACTTTAATGTGTGAAAGTTAAATATTTTTTAAAAATATTTTTTTTTAATTTCGCGGCTCTGCCTTTTCAGTGGGGGTGGGGGGGGTGTGCCGCTAGCGGAACGTGTGTCCTTGAAAGGTTAATTTTAAAAATGTAATTCAGCGATTGCATTAAGAACTAATTTGTCTTTCAATTGCTGTCCAACCTGTATTTTTTTTGTGAAGTTTATGAATAGTTTTCGATAAGAATAGGTGCCGTTCCAAGATGGCGCCGGACAGATTGCTTGAGATTTTGGACGCTATTCTCAATGTATAAGCACGATTTGTGCCGCTAAATATGCACATCTTCGAACAAACTCTATATGAATTGTGTAATATGATGTTACAGGACTGTCATCTGAAGAATTCTGAGAAGGTTAGTGAAAAAATGTATATATTTTGGTGGTTTATACATTATAGCTATTTTTGCCTTGAATCAATGCTGGTGTGATGTTTGCTATTGTGCTAAGCTAATATAACGCTATATTGTGTTTTCGCTGTAAAACACTTAGGAAATCTGAAATATTGTCTTGATTCACAAGATCTGTGTCTTTCATCTGCTGCACGCTGTGTATTTTTAAGAAATGTTTTATGATGAGTAATTAGCTAATACACGATGGTCTCTGTAGTTATTCTAGTCGTTTTAGTGAGAGTTGTGATGGGGGCTGCAATGGTAAACTATGATTTATACCTGAAATATGCACATTTTTCTAACAAAACCTATGCTATACAATAAATATGTTATCAGACTGTCATCTGATGAGGTTGTTTCTTGGTTAGTGGCTGTTTATATCTTTATTTGGTCGAATTTGTGATAGCTGCTGATGGAGTAAAAAAAATGGTGGAGTATGGATGTGGTGTCTTTTGCTAACGTGGTTAGCTAATAGATTTACATATTATGTCTTCCTGTAAAACATTTAAAAAATCAGAAATCATGGCTTTTTCACAAGATGTGTATCTTTCATTTGGTGTCTTGGACTTGTGATTTCATGAACATTTTATTATATGATATCCCTGTGGCTTTAGGCTAGGCTATGCTAGTCAGCTTTTGTGATGGGGGTGCTCCCGGATCCGGGTTTGGTAGGCGTTAGAGGTTAAGCCATTTTGCCACTACTTTGGAAGTATGCTTGGGGTCACTTCCTGACTGATGTCTTGAGACGTTGCTTCAATATATCCACATAATTGTCCATACTCATGATGCAATCTATTTTGTGAAGTGCCTCCTGCAGCCCCCTCCTGCAGCAAAGCACCCCCACAACATGATGATGCCACCCCCATGCTTCACGGTTGGGATGGTGTTCTTCGGCTTGCAAGCCTCCCCCTTTTTCCTCCAAACATAACAATGGTCATTATGGCCAATTTATCAGAAATAAAGTGTAGACATTGTGAATGTTGTAAATTACTATTGTAGCTGGAAACGGCTGATTTTTAATGGAATATCTACAGAGGCCCGTTATCACCAACAATCACTCCTGTGTTCCAATGGCACGTTGTGTTAGCTAATCCAAGTTGATCATTTTAAAAAGCTAATTTATCATTAGAAAACCCTTTTGCAATTATGTTAGCACAGCTGAAAACTGTTCTTCTGATTAAAGAAGCAATAAAACTGGCCTTCTTTACACTAGTTGAGTATCCGGAGCATCAGCATTTGTGGGTTCGATTACAGGCTCAAAATGCCCAGAACAAAGAACATTCTTCTGAAACTCGTCAGTCTATTCTTGTTCTGAAAACTGAAGGCTATTCCATGTGAGAAATTGCCAAGAAACTGAAGATCTCGTACAACGCTTTGTACTACTCCCCTCACAGAACAGCGTAAACTGGCTCTAACCAGAATAGAAAGAGGAGTGGGAGGCCCCGGTGCACAACTGAGCAAGAGGGCAAGTACATTAGAGTGTCTAGTTTGAGAAACAGACTCAGCTCAAGTCCTCAACTGGCAGCTTTATTAAATAGTACCCGCAAAACACCAGTCTCAACGTCAACAGTGAAGAGGCATCTCCGGGATGCTGGCCTTCTAGCCAATTTTATTGCTTCTTTAATAATTTCAACAGTTTTCAGTTGTGCTAACATAATTTCAAAAATGTTTCTAATAATTAGCCTTTTAAAATGATAAACTTGGATTTGCTAACACAACGTGTCATCGGAACACAGGAGGGATGGTTGCTGATAATGGGCCTCTGTACGCCTATGTAGTTATTCCATTAAAAATTGTCAGTTTCCTGCTACAATAGTTATTTACAACATTAACAATGTTTACACTGTATTTCTGATCAATTTGATGTTATTTTAGTGGACAAAACATGTGCTTTTCTTTCAAAAACAAGGACATTTCGATATGACCCCAAACTTTTGAACGGTAGTGTATATATATATATATATATACTTTTTAAGTAAAAAAATAAATGTAGAAACTACAGATTGCCTCTTTAAGTTTATCAAAAGTGTGCGAGTTTGAGCATATGTCCATTAGGCCTATGGATTTTATTTTTTTATTGATAGGCAGCATAAAAACTTATTGAATTCAACCATTATTGGGTTCAAATTCACATGTAGATGTGTGAACAGCCATCCACAACAACTACAATCCGTAAATCGCAAATAGCCAATTCTAACACTATTATCAGTCATTTGAAGCCTGTCTGTCTCACAGGTCTATCACAGTCAATACTCCAGAGCTGTGAATGTTGGAGTGGAATCATTCCTGTTGGATGGGTGTGTGTGTGAAGCTCAGATGTTCCCTCACCTCCAGTGTGTGTGAACTGTGGCAGCCAGGGTGTGGCTGGGGAGGCCGTCGGGCAGAGGAAGGGACTCATTGATAAGAGAGGAACCAGAGTAACCACTCCCTGCAGCATGGCTTTCCTGAGAGGAGGCCTACATCGGCTCGCCCTTGCTAACACTCAGGACATTACAGTAGAGCATATGTCCATTAGGCCTATGGATTACATTTTTTTATCAGCATGAATTAGATTGAGAAATAAAAGCCCAACTTTTATTCCATAGACTGGGATCCGCAGTATGCAGCTGTTGCAAGAGCACATTTTTCACTGCCTGTTCACTGGTTTCAAAAACAATGTTAGATAGGCAGCATAAAAACGTATTGAATTCAACCATTATTGGGTTCAAATACACTTCTAGATGTGTGAACAGCCATCCACAACAACTACAATCCGTAAATCGCAAATAGCCAAATGATAGAGCAGCAGTGTGATTCACATCAATGCGCCATGTAGATATCAATAAGTGATATCCGTATCTCCATAGACTACCCCACTGCTGTCATCCTTACCTTCAAGTGTTTATTCAAGTTGGATAATCTTTGGATGCCGACAGCAGTCGCACCATTGGAAGACATACATTGAACTGTAGCCTAAAAAAGTTTTTTCCTGCGTTTTTTCCGCCATCGATCAACACATTTGGTGTGTCATTTTAGCTTCTCTGACTTGTGGTCAGATGCGTTCAGGTGGAACAAACTCAAACTTGCGCCTTTTTCAATGCTGATTTCAATGTCATTGAGAAAACAGCAAAGTGTCAAAGATTTTTTTTTGCAAACATGCTATCTGAAGTAATCATTTAGTTTTTCAAAAATATCTGTAATCTGATTACAATATTTTAGCTGGTAACATAATGGATTACAGATATCGTTTTTTGTAATCCCTTACACTACCGGTCAAAAGTTTTAGACCACCTACTCATTCAAGGGTTTTTGTTTATTTTTTCTATTTTCTACATTGTAGAATTATATTGAAGACATCAAAACCATGAAATAACACATATGGAATCATGTAGTAACCAAAAATGTGTTAAACAAATCTAAGTATATTTTCTATTTCAGATTATTCAAATATCAACCCTTTGCCTTGATGACAGCTTTGTACACTCTTGGCATTGTCTCAACCAGCATCATCTGGAATGCTTTTCTAACAGTCTTGGAGGAATTCCCACATATGCTGAGCACTTGTTGTCTGCTTTTCCTTCACCCTGCGGTACGACTCATCCCATACCATCTCAATTTGGTTGAGGTGGGGTGATTGTGGAGGCCAAGTCATCCGATGCTGCACTCCATCACTCTCCTTCTTGGTAAAATAGCCCTTACACAGCCTGGCGGTGTATTGGGTCTATCGGGAATCAAGGTAAGACCCAGATGCAGACACGTCGAATTGACAATGGTTTAATATTCCAACAGTGGCAGGCAATAGACAGGTCAAGGCAGGCAGGGGTCAGTAAACCAGAGGTGGGGCAACGGTACTGGACTGCAGGCAGGCTCAGGGTAGGCAGAGATCAACAATCCTATCAAGGCAGAAGGCGAGACCCAGATGTAGACACAGGAGGCAGATGGTTGGAGTCTTACAATGTTTATTAATCCAAAAAGGGGTAGGCAAGAGAATGGTTGTGTACAGGCAAATGGTCAAAACCAGTTAAGAGTCCAATAGGTACCAAAGGGCAGACCGATTCAAGGTCAGGGCAGGCAGGATGATCAGGCAGGCAGGAAAGTAGTCCAGAGTCAGGCAGTGGTCAAAACCGAGAAGACTATCAAAAAGACAATAGAAAAAGGAGTACGGGGAAAAAACACGCTGGTTGACTTGACTAAACATACAAGATGAACTGGCACAGAGAGACAGGAAACACAAGGATAAATACACTGGGGAAAATAAGCGACACCTGGAGAAGGTGGAGACAATCACAGGGACAGGTGAAACAGATCAGGGCGTGACAAATCCAGAGGTGGGGCAAAGGTACAGGTCGGCAGGCAGGCTCAGGGTCAGGGGCAGGCAGAATGGTCAGGCAGGTGTGCTCAGAGTCAGGACAGGCAAGGTTCAAAACCAGGAGGGCGAGAAAGAGGAGAGACTGGAAAAAGCAGGAGCTGAGGACAAACACGTGGGTTGACTTGACAAACAAGACTAACTGGCAACGGACAAACAAAGAACACAGGTATAAATACACAGGGGATAATGGGGAAGATGGGTGACACCTAGAGGGGTGATAATCACAAGGACAAGTGAAACAGATCAGGGTGTGACAGGGTCATTGTCCTGTTGAAAAACAAATGATAGTCCCACCAAGCCTAAACATGTAATCCGTTACTTCCCAACCCTACACACACACACACACACACACACACACACACACACACACACACACACACACACACACACACACACACACACACACACACACACACACACACACACACACACACACACACACACACACAGTTCATTTATCACATTGGGGTGTAAGGTTCAGTCGTTCCCATACCGTCCTATCATTCTCCCTATCTTCCTACTTTCCTGCTTTCCTGTACCACTACAACACCTGCCTGGGCCCTTGCCCTCTAATCTTTTGATGTAAGTAATATGGTATTAGTGGGCTAAATAAAAAAGCACGGTCTCCAAGCCCCTTCAACTTGAGCTGTGCTTGAAATCAAATCAAATCAAATTGTATTTGTCACATGCGCCGAATACAACAGGTGTAGACCTTACAGTGAAACACTTACTTACAAGCCCTTAACCAACAATGCTTTAAGAAGTTAATAAAATAAGCATTAAGTAAAAAATTGAAAATATAAGTAAGAAATAATTTAACAGCAGCAGTAAAATAACAAGCGAGGCTATATACAGGGGGTACCGGTACAGAGTCAATGTGCTGGGGCACCGTATAGTTGAGGTAATTGAAGTAATATGTACATGTAGGTAAAGTGACTATGCATAGATAATAAACAGAGAGTAGCAGCAGCATAAAAGAGGGGTGGGGGTAGAAGCTGTTAAGAAGCCCTGTACCTCGACTTGGCGCTCTGGTACCGCTTGTCGTGTGGTAGCAGAGAGAATAGTCTATGACAGGGTGGCTGGAGTCTTTGACAATTTTTAGGGCCTTCCTCTGACACCGCCTGGTATAGAGGTTGTGGATGGCAGGAAGCTTGGCCCCAGTGATGTACTGGGCCGTACGCACTACCCTCTGTAGTGCCTTGC
Source organism: Salvelinus fontinalis (assembly GCF_029448725.1). Classification (NCBI taxonomy): domain Eukaryota; kingdom Metazoa; phylum Chordata; class Actinopteri; order Salmoniformes; family Salmonidae; genus Salvelinus; species Salvelinus fontinalis. Next base: position 26,902,557 of record NC_074696.1, on the reverse strand, counting down.
AGTCGGAGCCCGGGCAGTTGCAATACCAGGCAGTGATGCAACCAGTCAGGATGCTTAATTTGTCCTGTACGATGGAACCAATGAATTAGTCCCAAAAGTGCAGACTCTGAAATAAATCAAGCTCACCTGCTGACCTGACCTGCCCTCAGAACTAGCTGATTCAGAAGTTATATGTCAAATCCTGTTCCAGTCACACCCCTCCCTGACCCACTCCCCCCACACCCTCCACTCCTCCTGCGTGACACTGAACAAGGCCCTCACTATGGTCATAAAAGAGCAGCTCGAAGCCATAAAAAACACTCTGCACATGGTCATTAAGTGTTTCTGTGGAGGAATGTAATGGCGAGCCAGATCTGGACTGTAAATGCTTTCATCTGCACCAGATGTTTTACTGTACCTTCCTCCCTCTCTGCTATGTTCTACATGACGAGAGACAAAGTCACACCCCCATTAAGTTAAAAAAAAAAATAATAAAAATAAAGTCCCAGTCACCATGTCCCCCATTTACTTCCTCATTTCATTTCATGCCATTTGTATTTATTTAACCAGGATAGTCCACTCACTCACAATTAGCACTTTTATGTTAAAGTAAACAGATAGGCGTTTTGTGAAGTCCACCAACAGACTAGTCTGATCTGATGGCTTCCTGTGGTTGAGGAGATGGACAGGTATTACCAGAGCAATCTCTGTATTATGGTATTTCTATCACTATTACCAGTCATTTGAAGCCTGTCTGTCTCACAGGTCTAGCACAGTCAATACTCCAGAGCTGTGAATGTTGGAGTGGAATCATTCCTGTTGGATGGGTGTGTGTGTGAAGCTCAGATGTTCCCTCACCTCCAGTGTGTGTGAACTGTGGCAGCCAGGGTGTGGCTGGGGAGGCCGTCGGGCAGAGGAAGGGACTCATTGATAAGAGAGGAACCAGAGTAACCACTCCCTGCAGCATGGCTTTCCTGAGAGGAGGCCTACATCGGCTCGCCCTTGCTAACACTCAGAACATTACAGTAGAGCTTTTCACACTTTGCAAAGTGTAGGGAAATGTTTTTCCTTCTTTACAAATGTGGCCTATTGTCTTACCTTTCCCCTCAGTTTTCTCATGCATCAGCATTTTTTTACTGGCATCAATAATAACAATTTAAGACATTTTGGTCCATGGTAATTTATGGAAAAGCACAGTGTAATGTTGTGAAACATCAATTATCCCCTCTCGTTTGTTTTAAGGTGAACAAATATCAGATTCTAAATTATTTCTGTGCTTAAATACTCCTTAATAACAACTAACGGCTGTGTAAATTGCATAATAAGGCTCAATGAAGCGTTTTAATTTGTTTTTCATAATAGCAGGAAATGAAGCTCATTGTTGAGTAGATAATATCAGGGAGCAATAAGCTCTGGAATCTGTGACCTGTTTTCTGCAAGGTGAACCTTCCAAATGCCCTGAGGGATTGAAACCTAACTCAGATATTTTCTCATGTATTTATTAGATTTTGAGTTGAATGGCAGTGCAACATCTGAATCATGTCAACACAACATGCAGAATGTTATCTTTCACGTAAATAGACTGGCTCAACTAATGCAGTGTGTGTGTGTGTGTGTGTGTGTGTGTGTGTGTGTGTGTGTGTGTGTGTGTGTGTGTGTGTGTGTGTGTGTGTGTGTGTGTGTGTGTGTGTGTGTGTGTGTGTGTGTGTGTGTGTGTGTGTGTGTGTGTGTGTGTGTGTGTGTGTGTGTGTGTGTGTGTGTCTAAAGGTGGTGGAGCAAAAGGAGGAACACCTCAGACCCAAACAGTCTTACTTTACTCCGTTACATAACTATAGCCTGAATTTGGAAGTCCCAGCATTATTCTTTTCCCTCTTTAGATAATAGTTTAACAATAGCAATCGTCTCTCTATTTAACTTCAATTACAGGCAATCTTAAAGCATTACGAGGGTGCTGCCGTTGTTTATTTTACTGAATACTATTTTGGTCTGTTTCTCACCACATGGTTGCGCTCCACATGCAATGTGATCAACAGGAGGTGTTGACACTTGTCTGACTGTTTCTGAAACTAAGAAGGCTTCACTTTCTCCTTGAGACAATGGGAAGTGAAAGGGAGGGAAAGAGAGAGGGAAGGGTGGGGGAGGTTAGAGGGGGTGGCTGGATAGTCAAGGACTTACACCCGTCAAACGGTGTTGTCCTAGGAATAAGATGTCAACCCGAGTCACTGTAAGTATGGGTGTTAACCCTGGTGTCCAGGCTAAATAAACATGTAGTAGTATGGGTGTTAACCCTGGTGTCCAGGCTAAATAAACAAAATGTATAGTATGGGTGTTAACCCTGCTGTCCAGGCTGAACAACATGTAGTATGGGTGTTAACCCTGGTGTCCAGGCTTAACAACATGTAGTATGGGTGTTAACCCTGGTGTCCAGGCTAAACAACATGTAGTATGGGTAGTAACCCTGGTGTCCAGGCCAAACAACATGTAGTATGGGTGTTAACCCTGGTGTCCAGGCTAAACAACATGTAGTATGGGTGTTAACCCTGGTGTCCAAGCTTGACAACATGTAGTATTATGGTTGTTAACCCTGGTGTCCAAGCTAGACAACATGTAGTATTATGGTTGTTAACCCTGGTGTCCAAGCTAGACAACATGTAGTATTATGGTTGTTAACCCTGGTGTCCAGGCTAAATAAAAAACATGTAGTAGTATGGGTGTTAACATTCAAATGTATTTATAAAGCCCTTCTTACGTCAGCTGATATCTCAAAGTGCTGTACAGAAACTGAGCCTAAAACCCCAAACAGCAAACAACGCAGGTATAGAAGCACAGTGGCTAGGAAAAACTCCCTAGAAAGCCCAGAACCTAAGAAGAAACCTAGAGAGGAACCAGGCTATGAGGGGTGACCAGTCCTCTTCTGGCTGTGCCGGGTGGAGATTATAACAGAACATGGCCAAGATGTTTAAATGTTCATAGATGACCAGCAGGGTCAAATAATAGTAATCACAGTGGTTGTCGAGGGTGCAACATGTCAGCACCTCAGGAGTAAATGTCAGTTTGCTTTTCATAGTCAATCATTCAGAGTATCTCTACTGCTCCTGCTGTCTCTAGAGTTAACCCTAAACAGAAGGTCTGGGACAGGTAGCACGTCCGGTGAACAGGTCAGGGTTCCATAGCCGCAGGCAAAACAGTTGAAACTGGAGCAGCAGCACGACCAGGTGGACTGGGGACAGCAAGGAGTCATCAGGCCAGGTAGTCCTGAGGCATGGTCCTAGTGCTCAGTTCCTCCAAGAGAGAGAAAGAAAGAAAGAAAGAAAGAAAGAAAACGTGAAAAAAGGAGAGAAAAAGAGAGAAAAAGAGAGAGAGAATTAGAGAGAGCATATTTAAATTCACACAGGACACCGGATAATACAGGAGAAATACTCCAGATATAACAGACTATAGCCCCCCGACACATAAACTACTGCAGCATAAATACTGGTGGCTGAGACAGGAGGGGTCGAGAGACACTGGGGCCCTGTCTGACAATACCCCCGTACAGGGCCAAACAGACAGGATATAACCCCACCCTCTTTGCCAAAGCACAGCCCCCACACCACTATAGGGATAACTTCAAACACCAAAATACTACCCTGAGACAAGGGCGAGGACAGCCCACGAAGATCTCCCCCACGGCACAACCCAAGGGGGCAACCCAGTATGGGTGTTAACCCTGGTGTCCAGGCTAAATTCTCAACCTGGCACACAAACTATCATGACCATCACCTAATTATTCCCACCTTCCAATTGGCTCATCCAACCCCTCTCCTCTCTTTTCTCCTCCACTTTGGTGCTGTGAATCAGAATTTATTCTCTTCTCAGTCAATTTAATTTTAGGGTTAAATAAAACAAACATTAAAGCTGGCGGGACTGTGTGAGTTGGCAGTTGGCACTTTGGTGGGTCTGGGAGCAGGATTTCTGAAGAGTCACACCAGACAGGAAGTAAGGTCACTCACCAGCTTGTCCTGTTCCCTGTTCCTGTGATAAAAGAGCATATGCTTTAATTTGTACAGTACATTGGGCCCTTTCAACTCTCCTTTTAGTGGGGGAAAATCCAAAACCAAACCTAAGATATCAAGATGTGCCCACGGCAACCTTTGGGACAGAGGTAATCTGAACTCAATTCGACTTTCTGGTTAAATAAATAAATTTAACATTGACTGTAATATGGACAAATTAATAAAGTTATGATTTGTTGGAAAAAAAACGAAATTGTTTATCACCATGTTCAGGATCCAACCTGATTTCCAGAAGCATAATGCATGCAATAAGAATATACAATATATATTTCTATGACTTAATAGGGCGAGGCAGACAGGACGTTGATTCTCTGTTTGTCTTTAATGGCTCCAGACTCTTAGGGTCAGAGTATTTCTGTGCTTTATTAGAGGAAACTCTGGTCTGGACAGGATCCAACCTGCGCCCCCTCACGCTGGCGGAAGCAATAGCTGAAAAGGGGTGGATGCGGATGGGATGGAGGGAGGTTTGAGGATGGGTGATGAGAACTAAGAGGGGTGGGGAGGAACTGGAGGAAGGGAGTGGTAGAAAGATAGGTGAAGAGGGGTGAGAAGAACTAGAGGGGAAGGGAGAGGTGATGGAGGGAGAGGGGTAGAGCAGTATGGAGGTAGAGAGGAGGTCAGTATAACAGGAGCTTGCAGAATCAGAATCAGAATCATTCCTATACAGTGTGGGGATGTCCTGAGCTTCCTGCTCTTTGTCCCGACCCCGGCCTCGACCCACAACCCACTGGGTAACACCGGGGTTAGGAGGTGACGTCTTTGACGTGTTCCTCAGACAGAGGGCAGCCCACAGAGAGGAGACTGACAGGATTTAAGATTTCCTCTGGAGGTCCCACCACTACAACTGCAACTCCGTTCAACTCTGAGGAAGAGGCTCAAAGGGATGTTGTTATATACTTCTATCCATCTATCCTGTGCCCTGTCTTTATACTGAGCCCAACATCTTTCTATCTACAGTATAGGGTATCCCTAAACCTCGAGTAGCCAAACGGACTAATGATACTGATCTAAAATCTAGTTGAAGGTGAGATGGCTTCATAATATGAAGCCTACATGCTCTGACTTGTCTTGCCGTACCTTCCTTCGCCTCTCTCCACCAAACCCACTGGGCACAGACGTCAATTAAACGTTTATTCCACATTGAAATGGCGTGGAAACAATGTTGATTCAACCAGTGTGTGCCCAGTGCGAACGTTATATAATGTCATGTTCATCATTCCCTGTGCTTGCTGGTAAGACTTTTTCAAGGCCTGTGTGTGTTCAAGGTGTGTACAGTATTGTGTGCCCTGTCAGCCCTCTACTAAACTTTCAGCCACTTAAACAAACAGTAAAAAGTCACAGGTTGTAAAAGGCATTGTACCAAACTGCTTTTTAATGTTCCTTCTTCTCCCTTCACAACCAGGGATACATCTCACACCCTCCACATTCCCTCTGGCGTGATGGTGTGACTCAAAAAGTCTGCTAGCTCGGCCCTTAAAAGCAACAATGATTCAAACTCACAATGATAAAGGAAGAATGATTTTTGAGTATTTACAGACTACAAAAGATGCATTTCCTTTACGCCATCTTCGATTGGTACCATTCAATACCACATAGAGAGAGTTTGAGGTTTATGCATATTGGAGAGCGAGGGGAAATGGCTAGGCTTGGGTTATGCAACACTTGTTGGCACGATGATCAGGCAAACCCCAGGTAGGCAGATCCCTGTGAAAACACGCAGTCTAGAGTTAAGCCTCCCAACAGACACAGTAGACACACAGAGTGTATATACTGTACCTATTAGTACACCCCAAAAAGGGACACCCCAGCTAGGCCTGCTGGAGGGTGATGGGCGTGCTGCTCAGAGAGCAATGTTTTCTCTGGAAACACACACCCAAGTGTTGGCTAAGTATTGAGGAGAGACTGACTGCATCACTTCTTTTTATAAGAAACATTAATGTGTTGAAAATCCCAAATTGTTTGCATAGTCAACTTACACACAGCTCTGACACACACACTTACCCCACCAGACATGTCACCAGGGGTCTTTTCACAGTCCCCAAATGCAGAACATATTCAAGAAAGCGTACAGTATTATATAGAGCTATATTGCATGGAATTATCTTCCATGTCATATTGCTCAAATGAACAGCAAACCTGGTTTTAAAAAACAGATAAAGCAACACCTCACGGCACAACGCCTCTCCCCTATCTGACCTAGATAGTTTGTTTGTATGTATTGATATGAAGGCTACGAGTGCCATTTTTAAATTGACGTAGTTCTGTCCTTGAGCTGTTCTTGTCTATTATTGTTCTGTATTATGTCATGTTTCATGTTTTGTGTGGACCCCAGGAAGAGTAGCTGCTGCTTTCACAACAGCTAATGTGGTCCTAATAAAATGCCCCCCCCCCCCCCCCCCCCCCCACCACACACACACACACACACACACTCATGCCCCTAGAAAGGCTGTTTACTGTAACAGATATAGATCCAGGGTGGGCAATGCAGAGAGCTACTGACTGACACCCCATTATCACCTCTGATTGACACACCTACAGGAGGAACAACAGCTTACACACCTTCAAACAGGCACGCATAATCCTCAAATAGACCCCGTGTTCACGCAAAGACACTGAGGTATCCTTCAAATAGCAGCACATGTTTAAATACACTCAGATATCCAACTTCATCTTGCCAAGTATTTGACACAAACAAATCACACCTGGAAAGGATTACATCCCACTGCCGCTTAAGAACATTCAGTTCCTCATCACATCTCCTCAAAAGGAAATGCTTGTCCATTCTATGTCTTATCCAATACAGTGTGTGTGTGTGTTTGAGGACATGAAACAGAGTAGAACTATGATAGTGTACACAGATTAGATCAGGAGGCCCTAAAGTGACACAGAACAACAGAATCCAGTGTTATCTGTTCCATGGCCATTTACTGTGTCATTTCCCTCCACAGTGTCTGCTGTGGTATGTCCAAATGAGGCTCTGGAACGTGCTGCAGCAGGAGACACCTGTTATTGTACAGTAAGTGTGTGTGTTTGTGTGTATGTGTATGTGTGTGTGTGTGTGTGTGTGTGTGTGTGTGTGTGTGTGTGTGTGTGTGTGTGTGTGTGTGTGTGTGTGTGTGTGTGTGTGTGTGTGTGTGTGTGCATGCGAGCGTGTGCGTGCGTGTGTGTGTGTGTGTTTGTGTGTGTGTGTGTGTGTGTGTGTGTGTGTGTGCAAGCGAGCGTGTGCGTGTGCGTGTGTGTGCGTGTGTGTGTGTGTGTGTGTGTGTGTGTGTGTGTGTGTGTGTGTGTGTGTGTGTGTGTGTGTGTGTGTGTGTGTGTGTGTGTGTGTGTGTGTGTGTGCAGACTGAGCTTTAAGCACACTGTCTGGCTCAGAGGAATACTATTTTGGAAGGCCTAAATTAAGTAATGGCTGATTCTCATGCCATGTTTAAGGACTTCAGTTTGTACTGTCTGTTCTTTAGTTTGTACTGACAGTCCCCTCTGTCACTTCAAATTGTTATTACTCATGAGAATGATCTGATCATGTTTTATGCTGAAAACACACATAGAGTAAGTATTAAATCAGTTTCATTTCCAAAATATCTTCTTTAAATATGATAGGCAAGTAATCCCTGCATATATTTGTACAGTGTTTGCTAGGCATCAGACCCCTATTCTTTTACAATGGGACAACTAAGTTGTAAATCCATCATAAAAACCGGCCACAAATATCCTCAAAAGTATTTAATGTGACCTCACCAACACTACACTACAATTTAAAGTAACCCCATCCACTATATATGTTTGCAAACAAAACTGAATGGTTGAGCCGCCCTAAAGCCGACTTTTATAAAACCTTTTTCCCACTTTCCTCCTCCTTCCCTTGTCCCTCACTCCCCCTCTCTCAGCTTATTCCCCGTCCCCTGTCCCCCCGTCCCCGTCAGCCCAGCATGTTGATATTAATGTTAATAACGTCAGAGCTCAGAGAACAATGGCAGGGGACTGGGGGAGGGGAGGGAAGTGTTTTCCTCTGTAAAACTGTAAAGAGGGGAGCAGCAGGACTGGGGTGCTGCCATGGAACCAGCGAGTCAGGGACACAGTCAGGGGTCCAAGCATGCCCCCCCCCCCCCCCCCCCGTGTTAAAGTAATCTGGGCTGGGACAGGGACTGTACTGGCCAGGGCAGGAGCTGGGGCTGGGGCTGGTTTACACACACAAAGGGATTGCAATTTGAGGGTCGGCCCCTGATCCCCCTCCAGGGCTGGTTGCATCATGTTTAATCACCTTGAATCTTTACTGTCAATACCTTCTCTCACTAAGTTCTCACAGTCAAGCCTTAGTGTAAAATAACAATTCACAGTACTGTAGAGCACAACACAACTGATCCCTCTCCCCGACTGATAAGATGGCACCGGAGCAGAAGGCAGATGTTTTACGTGCCCCCAACCGATTGTGTTTTTTCTTGGTTGTCTGCATTGTTTGTAACTTATTTTGTACATAATGTTGCCGCTACCGTCTCTTATGACCGAAAATAACTGCTAGACATCAGGACTGCGATTACTCACCACGGACTAGTTGAATCCTTTTTCTTCTTTCACAACTCTGACGAGCCCGAGGCGGAGGATATACGGCTCCCTAGGGAACAGGCCCCGACCACAGTGATCTGCGTGAAGAGGAGGCTGAGAAAGAGGGGCCGGAGAGCGGGCTGCCTTCTGAGAATTCGAAGGCGATAGAATAAACCCCCTCTTCCCTCAATTCTGCTAGAAAACGTGCAATCTTTGGACAATAAAATCAACGAGTTACGTGGATGATTAAACTACCAACAAGACATTAAAAACTGTAACATCTTATGCTTCACGGCTGAACGACAACATTATCAACATACAGCTGGCTGGTTATACGATGTACCGGCAGGATAGAACAGAGGCGTCTGGTAAGACAAGGGTCGGCGGACTATGTATTTTTGTAAATAACAGCTGGTGCACTATATCTAAGGAAGTCTCGAGCTATTGCTCACCTGAGGTAGAGTATATTATGATAAGCTGTAGACCACACTACCTACCGAGAGAGTTCTCATCTGTATTCTTCGTGGCTGTCATTCAGAGGTTGGCACTAAGATAGCATTGAATGAGCTGTATCCCGCCATAAGCAAACAAGTAAACGCTCACCCAGAGGCGGTGCTCCTAGTAAAGTCCCCGGACTTTAATGCAGGGAAACTTGAATCTGGTTTACCAAATTTCTATCAGCATGTTAAATGTTCAACCAGAGGGAAAAAAACCCTGGACCACCTATACTCCACGCATGCAAAGCTCTCCCTCACCCTCCATTTGACAAATCTGATCATAATTCCATCCTCCTGATTCCTGCTTACAAGCAAAAATTTAAGCAGGAAGCACCCGTGACTAGATCAATAAAAAAGTGGTCAGATGAAGCAGATGCTAAGCTACAGGACTGTTTTGCTAGCACAGACTGGAATATGTTCCGGAATTCCTCCAATGGCATTGAGGAGTACACCACATCTGTCATTGGCTTCATCAATAAGTCCATCGATGACATCGTCCCCACAGTGACCGTACATACAGTTGAAGTCGGAAGTTTACATACACCTTAGCCAAATACATTTAAACTCAGTTTTTTACAAATCCTGACATGTAATCTGAGTAAAAATGCCCTGTCTTAAGTCAGTTAGGATCACCACTTTATTTTAAGAATGTGAAATGTCAGAATAATAGTAGAAAGAATGATTTATTTCAGCTTCTATTTTTTTCATCACAATCCCAGTGGGTCAGAAGTTGGGGTCATTGTCCATTTGAAAGAGCATTTGCGACCAAGCTTTAATGTCTCTCCCTCTACGTGATCAAGACAAAGGAGATGATTGTGGACTACAGGAAAAAGAGGACCGAGCACGCCCCCATTCTCATCAATGCGGCTGCAGTGGAGCAGGTTGAGATCTTCAAGTTCCTTAGTGTCCACATCACCAACAAACTAACATGGTCCAAGCACCCCAAGACAAACGTGAAGTGGGCACGACAAAACCTATTCCCCCTCAGGAGACTGAAAAGATTTGGCATGGGTCCTCAGATCCTCAAAAGGTTCTATAGCTGCACTATCGAGAGCATCCTGACTGGTTGCATCACTGCCTGGTATGGCAACTGCTCGACCTCTGACCACAAGGCACTACAGAGGGTAGTGCGAATGGCCCAGTAAAATCACTGGGGCTAAGCTTCCTGCCATCCAGGACCTCTTTAGCAGGCGGTGTCAGAGGAAGGCTCTAAAAATTGTCAAAGACCCCAGCCACCCTAGTCATAAACTGTTCTCTCTGCTACCGCATGGCAAGCAGTACCGGAGTGCCAAGTCTAGGTCCAAGAGGCTTCTAAACAGCGTCTACCCCCAAGCCATAAGACTCCTGAACATCTAGTCACATGGCTACCCAGACTATTTGCATTGCCCCCCTCCCCCGTCCACATCACTGCCACTCTCTGTTGTCATCTATGCATAGTCACTTTCATAACTCTACCTACATGTACATACTACCTCAAATAACCGGTGCCCCCGCACATTGACTCTGTACCGGCACCCCCCTGTATATATTGTTATTTTTTACTGCTGCTCATTAATTACTTGTTACTTTTATCTCTTATTCTTATCCGTATTTTTTTGAGACTGCACTGTTGGTTAGGGGCTCGTAAGTAAGCTTTTCCTTATAAGGTCTACACCTGTTGTATTTGGCGCATGTGACTAATAAAATTTGATTTGATTTGAATTTTACAGGAGCTTAACTGTGGTTCATGTGATGTTCCTAGATGCTGTAGTACTGGTACTGGCTCACAGAGCTGCTTCTGAAATCAGTCTGGTTCATCAGGGTACCTGTACACAATTAGTAGGTCCTAATAAGTTCCTTTTTATTTTCAGAGTTAGAAAACATTTCATCTTATTTTAGAGTGTGTGGAAATAATCCTGCCTGCAGGTCCCTGGGGCTGTTGGGTAACTGAAACAGCTGTGAGACAGAGGGAGAAGGGGACGGGGAGGGAATGGGAGAGAGAGAGATGTCATCTCTTTGATTTGAACCCTCATATCTCTTACAGTAGAGCCGTGGGATTGGTGCGTCAGAGCGGCCTGCTTCTCTCAGGAGGAAATAGATAAAGCACCAGTGCGTTCTGGGAAGGTGATAAGACCAGAACCTCATCCCTCACTGACATCACATCTGCCCTGGGTTCACACAGGGGCCGTGTGTGTGTGTGTGTGTGTGTGTGTGTGTGTGTGTGTGTGTGTGTGTGCGCTTGCGTGTTTGTGTTTCAGACGACCTGAGATCTAAAACCGTGCTGAGAGTTAAGTGATATGAATGATGCACATGTTTAATGAGTGAATACTGGCTTTATGATAACATCTCACCCGTTATGTAACTTAGAGTAGTAGTTCTCAACAGGTGGTACTTGGAGCCCTGGGGATACTTGGCTTATCCACGGGGGGTACTTAAAAATACTCATGATACCATAGGCCTACTGGTACAAAAACACAGGCGGTACTTCAGGGGTATAAAAGGAATTTGGTGGTACAGTAACTGAAAAAGTTTGGGGAACACTGGCCTGGAGTGTGTTGTCTCAGTGGAAGGGGCGCTGGGGAGAAATGAGGCCAGTTCACAAAAACAGAAAGTGTGTGTGTATCTGGATGTGTTGATCCCTGCAGTGGCACCCCAGCATATCTGTGAGTCATTGAGTTGTCAAACTTAGGGAGAGTAGAAGACATCCCTGGTAGATTACAGCAACACAATGGTAAACAACGCTATTCAAAGGTCTCGTTAGTCATCCAAAGCACTGCAAGGTATTACCTTAGAGAGTTCGTTTTGTTCATTCCAACTTCTTTGACTTGGATATGGGTCCTGGTTCAGGAGCATACATGTAATACTGTGCGTGTCTTTTCTTCATGACTCATCACGTTTGATTTGATCAAACCTAATTGCTCCGTTCAAGATTCTTCATCCAGTTTTCTAGATGAGCTCTGCAGTTGCTGATCCCTGCGGTACTTGGTCCAACCCTTAATTAACCATAAAGTCATCTTGAAACCCATAAAGGCATAGACACACCGCTAGCGTTTGCCGACTCGAGGAATACTCAGCACCTCTGAACAGAGTGCCGGCCATAATTTGTAAACCTAATGCAAACCAATTCTACATGTAGAAATGGGCGAAAATGTCAGCAGTCAGACGGCTACCGGCGGGTGCTCCCTGAAACACACTGCATCAAATGAACAGCAAATGAACGTCAAACAAAAGGCAGACCATCATTCAGTGCAATGTGTTTCCTCGTTAAGAGATTAACCATTAAGTGACATAGTGGTGTGATGTAGTGAGGAGAGCCAGGCATGGCCCATATTATCAATATCTTGAACTGGATATCTGTTTGATTAGAGAGATGCAGGACAGGGAAGAGATGATATAGACAGTGTGATGAGGTGGAGAGAGCCTATAGGGATGACCTCACAGGGAGAGAGTTGAGAGCTCAAGGGTCAAAGGTTAGTTTGCCTAAGGAGGGTTGTTTAGCTCAGATCACAAGAGAAAACAACAGATCCCCCTCCACCTTCCCTCTCATCTACCTTCTTTTCTCGTGAAGCCCTGTAGGTGAACTGGAGTATGTAGAGCGTGTTCTCTTCCTCTCGCTGTCTCCCCATCATTCCCCTCTCCCTCCACCTTCCCCTACCCATAAACAGGGTTTGAGATGATGACAGGGTCTAAGTAGAGCAGTAAGACCTGTCTGACTGTTTCCGTTTCTCTGCTTTCTTCCCGTTGAATAATTCTGTACCACGTCCTTACAGATTTCTCCGAGGCTGCTGAGCCCACGTCTTCACAATGTGCTCGGTAACTGTAATACTCGGATTACCACCATATGTTATCTACAGAGGGTAGCAATCTGACTGAACCAAGAGAGAAAATAGTAATTTCTCTAACAGCCTGGAGTTGTGTGTAATGAACACACATCGCAGCATAAAGAAAATCTCAAAATTCACAGGGTAAATCTAGATACCCTTATAGGTTATTCAAAGAATGCAGGCAAGCCCCCAAAATAATCACCCCGAAATAATCACCCCAAAATAATCACCCCCAAATAATCACTCATAAAATAATCACCCCCGAAATAATCACCCCGAAATAATCACCCTGAAATAATCACCCATAAAATAATCACCCCAAAATAATCACCCAAAATAATCACCCCAAAATAATCACCCAAAATAATCAGCACCAAATAATCACCCACAAATAGTCACCCACAAAGAGTCACCCATAAAATAATCACCCCTAAATAATCACCCCCAAATAATCACCCCTAAATATCACACCTAAATATCACACCTAAATATCACCCCTAAATAATCCCCTCTAAATATCACCCCAAAATAATCACCCTAAGCAATCAGCCCCAAATAATCAGCCCCAAATAATCACCCCTAAATATCACCCCTAAATAATCACTTTGAGGGGGGGGGGTACAGTGCTGTCTGCTGGAGTAATAAAGGCCTAGTTCACTAAATTTGTCCCCAAATGATTTTATTATTATTATTATTATACATGTATTTTTGTTATTTATCAGGGGGAGATGCAGCACCCTCAGCAACCCTACTTCCTGTGGCTATGCACCAAAATACCTCACGAACATATGTTCACAGATGCAAAAACATCAAGTTATTTTTACTCTCTAGCCCTTAGCACTCTGTGGGTACATGTGTGTGTGTGTGAAGTCATATTCCCTGGTGTGTGACAAGCATGGCCCCACACAAGCATGTGTGTGCGTGCGTGTGTGTGTGTGTGTGTGTGTGTGTGTGTGTGTGTGTGTGTGTGTGTGTGTGTGTGTGTGTGTGTGTGTGTGTGTGTGTGTGTGTGTGTGTGTGTGTGTGTGTGTGTGTGTGTGTGTGTTTTTGGACCTGTGTCTGCTCTGCTCTCCTCTGGCTGCTCTTCCTTGGTAAAGATCCATCTCTAATTACTTCAACACTCCAAATCCCTGGGCTTTTATTCATTATTCAACACACACCCATGCACTGCCAACAAGAAGCACTGCAATGCAGCCGTGGAGTAGGAGAGGCTTGTTCTAAGGCATGACACTGAATTGACAAGAAAATCTTCAGTGACTGGGCAAAAAAAAACTATCTGTGCCCATCTGTGGCGCATCAACCACCACCCAGCCAACCGACACATAGAGCGAGGCCAGTGGCCTACATTCCAAACCAACTTTCCATTCAGCTTTGGAATCTATTGAACCAACAATCCGCTCTCTCACATCAGGCCCCAGCTAACTGATTTAAACAACTTGTCCCTGTTCTCTGTGTGGGGTTCTATTGATTTTCCTAACACATTTGTCAGTCACAGTGATGCCACAGAAACTAAACATAGAAAACTCATGTACAGTCTACGTGTGTATTGTCTTGCTTGCCAAAGTTGATTACAAAGACAGTGTTATGGAACAGGTCAATCATTCAAACCACACACACACACACACACACACACACACACACACACACACACACACACACACACACACACACACACACACACACACACACACACACACACACACACACACACACACACACACACACACGCACATACTCACACGCACATACTCACACGCACATACACACACGTACACACGCACACACACACACACACACACACACACACACACACACACACACGCACACGCACACGCACACACACACACGCGCACACACACGCACACGCACACACGCACACACACATACACACACACACACATACACACACGCACACACACACACAAGAAGGGAGCCATGGGATTAAGTAGGAGCTAGAAGCACGGTCCCCAAAACTAGTCCTCCATAAATACACCTAGGAAACGGCTTCATCTGTTCATCTATTCATGGAAACACCATTCCTCCTCTTCAGTTCATGTCCAGGCCCCTATTAGCATATCACCAGGTCGTTAATCCAACCTGATTGATATATCCCCCGTTACACATCTTTTACAGCTTCTCCCCAAGTCAGTTATTTAGGAATATGGTAATAAAATGCCATCCCACAAACATAGAGTAGGAATATGTGGGTATGTTCAATTTCTCACTTTAGCAAGTCTGTCACTTTACAATATGTTCTTCTCTTTAACTTTCAATTCTGAATTCCAAACGTCATTTCACTCTGCTCCATTTGGAGTTTTGTTTTATATCATCCCCACCTCTTTTGTGGAGTCTAAGGTCTGGATTCAAACCATATCGCGGAAGTCTTGCGGAAGATCCGTGAATCTAAAAGTAATTTCTGATTGAGACGACATGTGCAGCATTTACTGTGAATGCAGCAGTCTCCCTGAA
The DNA here is from genome assembly GCF_029448725.1 of Salvelinus fontinalis. Lineage (NCBI taxonomy): Eukaryota > Metazoa > Chordata > Actinopteri > Salmoniformes > Salmonidae > Salvelinus > Salvelinus fontinalis. The sequence goes on along the minus strand of NC_074696.1, from coordinate 26,887,212 downwards.
CGTTGCTTTGAATTGCAATCGCGTTATACGTTTCAAGTTTCATTATGGGATACGCGTGGTATACAGTGGCAGGAAAAAGTATGTGAACCCTTTGGAATTACCTGGATTTCTGCATAAATTGGTAATAAAATTTGATCTGATCTTCGTCTAAGTCACAACAATAGACAAACAGTCTGCTTAAACTAATAACACACAAACAAGTATACGTTTTCATGTCTATTGAACACATCATGTAAACATTCACAGTGCATGGTGGGAAAAGTATGTGAACCCTTAGATTTAATAACTGGTTGACCCTCCTTTGGCAGCAATGACCTCAACCAAATGTTTTCTGTAGTTGCAGATCAGACATGCACAACATTCAGGAGGAATTTTGGACCGTTCCTCTTTACAAACTGTTTCAGTTCAGCAATATTCTTGGGATGTCTGGTGTGAACTGGTCATGCCACAGCATCTCAATCGGGTTGAGGTCAGGACTCTGACTGGGCCACTCCAGAAGGCGTATTTCCTTCTGTTGAAGCCATCTTGTTGTTGATTTACTTCTGTGTTTTGGGTCGTTCTCCTGTTGCATCACCAAACTTCTGATGAGCTTAAATTGGAGGACAGATAGCCTTACATTCTCCTGCGAAAATGTCTTGATAAACTTGGGAATTTATTTTTCCGTTGATGATAGCAAGCTGTCCAAGCCCCACCATACTTTACAGTTGGGATGAGGCTTTGATGTTGGTGTGCTGTGCCTTTTTTCTCCACACATAGTGTTGTGTGTTCCTTCCAAACAACTCAACGCTAGTTTCATCTGTACACTGAATATTTTGCCAGTAGCGCTGTGGAACATCCAGGTGCTCTTCTGCGATCTTCAGACACGCAGCAATGGTTCTTTTGGACAGCAGTGGCTTCTTCCGTGGTGTCCTCCCATGAACACCATTCTTGTTTAGTGTTTTACGTATTGTAGACCCGTCAACAGAGATGTTAGCATATTCCAGAGACTTCTGTAAGTCTTTAGCTGACACTAGGATTCTTCTTAACCTCATTGAGCATTCTGCGTTGTGCTCTTGCAGTCATCTTTGCAGGACGGCCACTCCTAGGGAGAGTAGCAACATTTATAGACAATTTGTCTTATCATGGACTGATGAACATCAAGGCTTTTAGAGATACTTTTGTAACCCTTTCCAGCTTTATGCAGGTCAACAATTCCTAATCCTAGGTGTTCTGAGATATCCTTTGTTTGAGGCATGGTTCACATCAGGCAATGCTTCTTGTGAATAGCAAACTCAAATTTTCTGAGTGTTTTTTACAGGGCAAGGCAGCTCTAACCAACATCTCCAATCTCGTCTCATTGATTGGACTCCAGGTTAGCTGACTCCTGACTCCAATTAGATTTTGGAGAAGTCATTAGCCTAAGTGTTCACATACTTTTTCCAACCTACACTGTGGATATTTAAATGATGTACTCAATATAGACAAGAAAAATACCATAATACCATTTGTCTTTTGTTGTGACTTAGATGGTCAGATCAAATTGTATGACCAATTTATCCAGAAATCCAGGTAATTCCAAAGGGTTCACATACTTTTTCTTGCCACTGTATATATATTGCCCAACGAAGGGCTTACTTCCAGGTTCCTTCTCGACAATGCAACAACAACAAGAAATAATAAAAGATAAGAATACGTGATACTTAGGCGACACGGATTGAATCCAGCCCTAAATCAGGTCTCTCTCAAAGAAGATATTTTATCCCAGTGAGACTTACCTGGATAATAGCAAGTGAAATAGAAAGGAGTCCTTCACTCTACTACCAGAATCAGGTCAGGAAACCTGATAGGGTATCCCTGAAAGAAAGGATAGAGAGAGGGAGGAATGTGCTCGTTTAATCACAGGTGATGACAGAGGCTCAAAGGAAAGCTGAATTTGTTTTAATCTTCTTATTATGAACACCTCACACACTAGAGTTTTATGACTTCTCTCAACATATATCATGTGAAGCCTAAGTGCGATCATTATTAATCAGCACTTTCTCTGTGTGAAGCAGAGATAATAATACAGATAATAAACTAATTAAGGAAATTAGTCTTTTCCCCGTTATCTGTGCTCAGTGTTGCATTAACTGTGTCACCCATTTATAGATGAAATACGATGGTGCATCTGAGCTGTCCTTGTCCTGAGAGAGGAGAGAGGAGAGAGGAGAGAGGAGAGGAGGGGAACTTTTTGGATCCTGTTTTTTTTGGATCCTGTTTTAAATCATCAGATACTCAAAGGCAAGTGTATCGTCTCATATCGTACCCCATCAAGCTCATTAGCCCAATCTGGGGCCTTGTGTTTGAGAGAACAACAATGCACTTTGATGTTTGGATGTCAAGTTTGGATGTCAGATCAAGGGAACCCGAAGTCAAAATAAAGTAAACTGTTTGTTTGTCGTTTATTTTTGAATTTTTATGAGGCTATTAAATTAAAAGATTACAGTAAAGATAATTTGGAGTCATCAAACACACACTGAGCAATAGAGATAAAGCAAAACAAAAACGAGGTAAACTGTAGATAAAAAGATCAACTATCTCTACACACTGACTTTTCACCTACAGGCCTTCACCTTGGACTCAAGCTTGTCTGTTTGAGGATCAATTTCTCCAGGTGGAACGAAGATACATTAATATCTCCAGTCAGACAACTGGCTTCCAAAAAGAAGGCAGTTCCCACCCACATACACGCCATGCTCACACGCCACACAGCATGTGAATGTCTTTGCAAATACCACAAAGCAGTCTTTCCCTTAGAGATATTCTCCGGGGGCCCAATTCAGACTTAGGAAATGTACGTCTTTCTTACGCAAGCCTTTCCTATGCACTTCTCAGTAGTTGGTATTCCAACTTACCTTATGCAGGTGCAGGCTTTGCAGCTTCCCTTGCACGTGCTGAATACTTTTAATTAAACTGCTGAAAACCCTCTCACCTGCTGGCTAACAGATTTTCTCTTGGAGTTTTCATTCAATAGGTTTTTCATTAACTACAGTACCAGTCAAAAGTTTGGACACACCTACTCATTGAAGGGTTTTTCTTTATTTTTACTATTTTCTACATTGAAGAATAATAGTGAAGACATGAAAACTATGAAATAACACATATGATCATGTGGAAACTAAAAAAGTCTTAAACAAATCTAAATATATTTTATATTTGAGATTCTTCAAAGTAGCCACGCTTTGCCTTGATGACAGCTTTGCACACTCTTGGGATTCTCTCAACCAGCTTCATGATGTAGTCACCTGGAATGCATTTCAATTAACAGGTGTGCCTTATTCAAAGTTCATTTGTGGAATTTCTTTCCTTCTTAATGCATTTGAGGCAATCAGTTGTGTTGTGACAAGGTAGGGGTGATATACAGAAAATAGCCCTATTTAGTAAAAGACCAAGTCCATATTATGGCAAGAACAGCTCAAATAAGCAAAGAGAAACGACAATCCATCCTTACTTTAAGACATGAAGGTCAGTCAATGCGGAAAATTTCAAGAACTTTGAAAGTTTCTTCAAGTGCAGTCACGACAACCATCAAGCGCTCTGATGAAACTGGCTCTCATGAGGACCACCAGAGGAAAGGAAGACCCAGAGTTACTTCTGCTGCAGAGGATAATTCCATTAGAGTTAACTGCACATCAGATTGCATCCCAAATAAATGCTTCACAGAGTTCAAGTAACAGTGTCACGCCCTGGCCATAGAGGCTTTTATTCTCTCTTTTGGTTAGGCCAGGGTGTGACTATGGTGGGCATTCTACTTTCATTATTTCTATGTTTTGTATTTCTATGTTTTGGCTGGGTATGGTTCTCAATCAGGGACACCTGTCTATCGTTGTCTCTGATTAGGAATCATACTTAGGCAGCCTTTTGTCCTTTGGTGTTTGTGGGTAGTTGACTTTGTTAGTGGCACTATAGCCCCAGAAAGCTTCACGGTCATTTCTTTGTTTCTTGTTTTGTTGGCGACATTCTAAATAAAAGAAAATGTACGCTCACCACGCTGCACCTTGGTCCGGTCATTTCCACCTAGACGACGGCCGTGACAAACAGACACATCTCAACATCAACTGTTCAGTGGAGACTGTGTGAATCAGGCCTTCACGGTCGAATTGCTGCAAAGAAACCACTACTAAAGGACACCAATAATAAGAAGGGACTCGCTTGGGCCAAGAAACACGAGCAATGGACATTAGACTGGTGGAAATCTGTCCTTTGGTCTGATGAGTCCAAATTTGAGATTTTTGGTTCCAACTGCCATGTCTTTGTGAGACGCAGAGTATGTGAACGGATGATCTCCGCATGTGTGGTTCCCACCATGAAGCACGAAAGAGGAGTGATGGTGTGGGGGTACTTTGCTGATGACCTTGTCGTTATTTATTTGGAATTCAAGGCATTCTGCAGCAATACGCCATCCCATCTGGTTTGCACTTAGTGGGACTATCATTTTTTTTCCAACAGGACAATGACCCAACACACCTCCAGGCTGTGTAAGGGCTATTTGACCAAGAAGGAGAGTGCTGCACCATATAACCTGGCCTCCACAATCACCTGACCTCAACGCAACTGAGATGGTTTGGGATGAGTTGGACCCCAGAGTGAAGGAAAAGCAGCCAACAAGTGCTCAGCATATGTGGGAACTCCTTCAAGACTGTTGGAAAGCATTCCAGGTGAATCTGTTTGAGAGAATGTCAAGAGTGTGCAAAGCTGTTATCAAGGCAAAGGGTGGCTACTTTGAAGAATCTCAAATATAAAATATATTTATGTGTTATTTTATAGTTTTGATGTCTTCACTATTATTCTACAATCTAGAAAAAAAATAATAATAAAGGAAAAACTCTTGAATGAGTAGGTGTGTCCAAACTTTTGACTGGTACTGTATATCTTAAGACATCCCTTTAAATATGGTGTACCGGTGTACAATATATAGGGATCAATGAAAGAGAACGATCATCTAAATGTATGCACATTCATCTCCGTTTCAGCAACAGCTGGTAGATTAAAAAATACTATTATTTAAACAAATTTTAGTGTTAGGAAGGTATGTATGAATCATAAAATTACTGGTTTGGAGGGCCTTTACACACTAAATATACTGATGAATCAAAAATACAGTGGTTTGATTAATCTTAAAAGTTGTCATATTCAAGTTCAATCCAACTGTTTGGGCTGCAAGCTGAATATTGAAAAAACTGGAAAATGTGTGCACATTTTCAAACGGCCTCCTAAGAAACTTTTTATTTTCCAATATGCATATATTTACTACTGTTGGATAGATAACAGTCTATAGTTTCTAAAAAGGTTTGAATTGTTTCTCTAAGTCGAACAGAAATATTTTTACAGCCATTTTCCCAGCCGAATTGAGATTTCCAAAATGCGATGTGTCTCTTTAAGACCTTCTCTATAAAAGGCCCTTTGACTTGGGACCATAGGAACACGTCACACGCCTTCGTCAGGCTGTAATGCGGAAGTGAGAATTGAAAGGAGTCGAATATCTCGTCCATGGACTGAATAACACACCTTCTTGTGAGACCTGCGCAGTTAAAAAAAAAATCCGGGCGCGAAGCAGAATTTGGTCTCGGCTTCTGGAACAAGGTAGATAACGGTGAATATGATGTCTGACTACGATATTATTTGATACATGTCACAAAATCATCCTAAAGTATGTTTTTTCAATATACTTTAATTATATTATTGCAATTTATTCTGGACTTTAGATGTGATACGACGGAAGAATTTTTTGAAGAAACGCTGTGTAGCGCCGCAATGCTATTGTGCTTGCTAACCAAAGAGGGAAATAATTCGTTCTGGAACCCAACTAAAGACTCTACTGGACATTGGACCCCGTTACAACATTCTGATGGAATATCAACAAAGATAAGACCCAATTTGGGATGCTTTTTCATATATCTGTTGAGCTGTGCTGGGCTAACTGTGCTAGGCTAGCGCTTGACCAATGCTAGTGCTGACTTATGCTAGCTTATGTTGTTAGCTAATATAACGATATATTGTGTTTTCGCTGTAAAACACTTCAAAAATCGGAAATGTTGGCTTTATTCACACGATATCTGTCTTTCATTAGCTATCCACCATATGTTTTTCTGAAATGTTTTATGAGGTGTAATTAGTAGCCGACGTTGGTGTATGTATTTTCTCTGGCTACTCCCGTCTGGATTCAGACTCTAGCTATGTGTTAGCATTTTTGGGTAGCATCAATGTAAAACTGATTTATAGCTAAAATATGCACTTTTTATGAACAAAACATAGATTTATTGTGTAACATGTTATATGACTGTCATCTGAGGTAGTTTTTCTGGGCTCTTTAGGTTGGTTTTAGTTTATTTCGGTTGGCTTGTGCATGCTACTTGAATCATAATTCATACTTCATAATCATATCCATACGTGTCTGTCCACTTTTGTATTTGGTGGTGAGCTAACATAAATATATGTGGTGTTTTCTCTGTAAAACATTTAAAAAATCGGGCATGTTGGCTGGATTGACAAGATGTTTATCTTTCAAATGCTGTATTGGACTTGTTAATGTGTAAAAGTTAAATATTTTTAAAAAATAGATTTTGAATTTCGCGCCCTGCAGCTGTTGTCATTTTCGTCCGATTTCGGGCTTGCAGCCCAAACAGGTTTAATATTGGAAGGTGGAAGAAAGTGTGCCATAGGGGTTGAACAATAGTCCCCTAATCCTCACTAATCATGAAGCTGTATGACAATGGCCCAGTCGTCATGAACCTGCACCAGACTCCAGGTTTAACCTGATACAAATTCCATAATGATTCAAATAGGCTACATGTCCCAAATTACTGCACAACGTTAGCCTAGTATGATCAACTAATGCTATATGTGACAGAGGAAAGATAGATTAGTGGAATGATGCCAAATGTAAGCTACAAATTGAAGAAAACTAAACACTAAAGTGACAGTTATAGATGTACAGTGGGGCAAAAAAGTATTTAGTCAGCCACCAATTGTGCAAGTTCTCCCACCTAAAAATATGAGAGAGGCCTGTAATTTTCATCATAGGTACATTACAACTATGACAGACAAAATGAGGGAAAAAAATCCAGAAAATCACATTGTAGGATTTTTAAGGAATTTATTTGCAAATTATGGTGGAAAATAAGTATTTGGTCAATAACAAAAGTGTATCTCAATACTTTGTTATATACCCTTTGTTGGCAATGACAGAGGTCAAACGTTTTCTGTAAGTCTTTACAAGGTTTTCACACACTGTTGCTGGTATTTTGGCCCATTCATATTTAACATGATACAAATTGTAATATAAAATGGAGAAGAGCCCGGGGATGTAATTAAAACATTCCACAGCACATATATCAACTCTGCAGGTTCAGCCCTATAGCTTGGGTCTCTCCGAATTTCATTCAAATTAATTATGAGGGCATACAATTTAAATTCTGAATAACGGCACAGCTATTTATAGCCTACTTCACTGTGGAAAAGGGGTCACAATCAGGGATCATAAGGAAAAACAATTGCTATCCGTATTTACAATCCCCTCCAAACGGATTACTCAAATATCTAGCTCTTATCAATAGCTCTTATCAATTTCTAAATTAGAGTGCATGGAGAATTCTGTTATTTCTATAGGATAAAATATAGTATCTTCCGGCGCCGACAGAGATGGCCTAGGAAACTATGCAGTATTTAGTTTTCTTATGTGTTATTTCTTACATTGTTACCCCAGGAAATCTTAGCTTTTATTACATACAGTTGGGAGGAACTATTGGATATACAGTAAGAGCAACGTCAACTCACCAACATTACGACCAGGAATACGACTTTCCCGAAGCAGATCCTCTGTTTGGCCCACCACCCAGGACAATGGATCGGATCCCAGCCGCCGACCCAACCCAACTGCGCCGCAGAAGGGGCAGGTGGAGCGGTCTTCTGGTCAGGCTCCGTAGACGGGCATATCGCGCACCGCTCCCGAGCATACTACTTGCCAATGTCCAGTCTCTTGACAACAAGGTAGACGAAATCCGAGCAAGGGTTGCCTTCCAGAGAGACATCAGAGACTGTAACGTTCTTTGATTCACGGAAACATGGCTGACTCGAGACACGCTATCGGAGTCGGTACAGCCACCTGGTTTCTTCATGCATCGCGCCGGCAGAAACAAGCATCTCTGGTAAAAAGAAGGGCGGGGGTGTATGCCTTATGATTAACGAGACGTGGTGTGATCATAACAACATACCTGAACTCAAGTCCTTTTGTTCACCTGACTTATAATTCCTCACAATCAAATGCCGACCGCATTATCTACCAAGAGAATTCTCTTCGATCATAATCATAGTCGTGTATATTCCCCCCCAAGCAGACACATCAACGGCCCTGAAAAAACTTCATTCGACTCTATGTAAACTGGAAACCACATATCCATATCCACTCACTTCCGTCATCATGAAGTGCTTTGAGAGACTAGTCAAGGACCATATCACCTCCACCCTACCTGACACCCTAGCCCCACTCCAATTTGCTTACCGCCCCAATAGGTCCTAACCCATCTGGACAAGAGGAATACCTATGTAAGAATTCTGTTCATCGACTACAGCTAAGCATTTAACACCATAATACCCCCCAAACTCGTCATTAAGCTCGAGACCCTGGGTCTCGACCCCGCCCTGTGCAACTGGGTCCTGGACTTCCTGACGGGCCGCCCCCAGGTGGTGAGGGTAGGTAACAACATTTCCACCCCACTGATCCTCAACACTGGGGCCCCACAAGGGTGCGTTCTCAGCCCTCTCCTGTACTCCCTGTTCACCTACGACTGCGTGGCCATGCACGCCTCCAACTCAATCATCAAGTTTGCAGACGACACTACAGTGGTAGGCTTGATTACCAACAATGACGAGACGGCCTACAGGGAGGAGGTGAGGGCCCTCGGAGTGTGGTGTCAGGAAAATAACCTCACACTCAATGTCAACAAAACAAAGGAGATGATCGTGGACTTCAGGAAACAGCAGAGGGAGCAGCCCCCTGTCCACATCGATGGGACAGCAGTGGAGAAGGTGGAAAGTTTTAAGTTCCTTGGCGTACACATCATGGACAAACTGAAATGGTCCGCCCACACAGACAGCGTGGTGAAGAAGGCGCAGCAACACCTCTTCAACCTCAGGAGGCTGAAGAAATTCGGCTTGTCACCAAAAACACTCACAAAGTTTTACAGATGCACAATCGAGAGCATCCTGTCAGGCTGTATCACCGCCTGGTACGGCAACTGCTCCGCCCATAACCGTAAGGCTCTCCAGAGGGTAGTGAGGTCTGCACAACGCATCACCGGGGGCAACTACCTGCCCTCCAGGACACCTACACCACCCGATGTCACAGGAAGGCCAAAAAAAATCATCAAGGACAACAACCACCCAAGCCACTGCCTGTTCACCCCGCTATCATCCAGAAGGCGAGGTCAGTACCGGTGCATCAAAGCGGGGACCAAGTGACTGAAAAACAGCTTCTATCTCAAGGCCATCAGACTGTTAACCTGTTGGGGATGGGGGCGCTGTTTAGACTATTTATGCTAATTTGGCTAATTTTTTAAACGGCTTCCCACAAAATCCTTGATCGTACAATATGCATATTATTATTATTATTGGATAGAAAACAGTCTATAGTTTCTATAGGAGTTGAAATTTTGTCTCTAAGTGGAACAGAGCCCATTCTACAGCAATTTCCCTGACATGGAGTCAGATTTGAGAAATGTTGGCCACTCTTCTGAAGTCATTTAAAAGGGCACTGTCGTTGCTATGACTATACGGACACTTCTTACGTCTTCCCCTGGATGCCTTTACGTGATGACGATTCCAACGGGGTCGATTGCGCGTTCACAGGCCCTACAAATGAAAAAACCCTGAAGCTAGTCATTCTTTGGGAGCTGCGTCATGAGCCTAGAGGACACCGGCGCGCACCTGTTCCAAGCGTTAGTTTAGCCTGTTATATTTCTCCGGTCATCTTTTCACTCGTTATAGGAGTTAAAAACATCATAAGGTAGTTAATTTAAAGCGTTTTATAGCAATTTATATCCGTTTAGTGCGATTTTGGGACATTTATTTTTGCAACGATGTGAAAAGTTGGGCACGCTTTTCAGTTCATCCCGAACGCAGTTGACATTTCCACATGGCAAGAGGACAGCTTTCCACCAAAAGACGATTTCTCCCAAGAAAGGATCCTTTGCCCAAGATACTGATGGAAGAACAGCTCAAGGTAGGACATTTTTATTATGATAAATCGTGTTTCTGTCGAAACATTTTAGTGGCTTAGGACGCCATGTTTTTTGACGTAGCTTCGCTTGGCGCAAACTGTATTGAAAAGTAAGGATAAATTAAAAAATGTAATAACGCAATTGTATTAAGAATTAAATTGTCTATCAATCCCTGTCCACCCTATATTTTTTAGTCACGTTTATGAGTATTTATGTATAAGAGTAGATCACTGTCTAAGTGGCGCAAGGACATTTTCTGACCAGCTGAGCTACATTTCACATTGTCTAACCATGATTTTGGTGGCTAAATATAAACATTTTCGATCAAACTGTATATGCATGTTGTAATGTGATGTTACAGGAGTGTCATCGGAAGAATTCTGAGAAGGTTAGTGAAAAAATTAATATCTTTTGGCGATGTTGACTTTTATCGCTCACTTTGGCTAGAATCAATGCTGGGCTGCTAATTGCTATGTGCTAAGCTAATATAACGATTTATTGTGTTTTCGCTGTAAGACACTTAGAAAATCTGAAATATTGTCTGTATTCACAGGATCTGTGTCTTTCGATTCGTGTATGCTGTGTATTTTTACGAAATGTTTGATGATTAGTAGTTAGGTACACACGTTGCTCATTGTAATTATTCTAGTCCATTTGTGATGGTGGGTGCAATTGTAAACTATGCCATCTACCTGAAATATGCACTTTTTTCTAACAAAACCTATCCCATACCATAAATATGTTATCAGACTGTCATCTAATGAGTTTTTTTGTTGGTTAGGGGCTATAAATATCTTAGTTTAGCCGAATTGGTGATGGCTACTGGTGTTGGTGGACAAATAAAAGATGGTGGATTATGCTAATGTGTTTTTAGGTAATAGATGTACATCTTTACATATTGTGTCTTCCCTGTAAAACATTTTAAAAATCGGAAATGTTGACTGGATTCACAAGATCTGTGTCTTTCATTAGCTGTATTGGACTTTAATGTGTGAAAGTTAAATATTTAAAAAAAACATTTTTTTTGAATTTCGCGGCACTGGTTTTTCAGTGGGGGGGGGGGGGGTGTGCCGCTAGCGCCACGCTGATCCTAGACAGGTTAACTTCTTGACGCTAGGGGCCAGATTTTTATTTTTATTTTTTATAACGTTCCCAACGTAAACTGACTATTTCTCAGGCCCAGCTCGTAGAATATGCATATATTTGACAGATTAGGATAGAAAACACTCCAAAGTTTCCAAAACTGTCAAAATATTGTCTGTGAGTATAACAAAACTGATTCTGCAGGCGAAAACCTGAGGAAATCCAACCCGGACGTGCTTTTTTAAATTTTTTATCCCTGTTCTGTTGCCTGCCCCTCCTCCATTTAAAGGCGTATCAACCAGATTCCTTTTCCAATGGCTTCCTCAGGCTGTGACCAGGCTTTAGACATAGTTTCAGGCTTTTATTTTAAAAAATTAGCGCGATTTTTTAAAACGAGTCAGGTGTCCTTTGATTAGTTCCTGCGCGCGAGAGGGGTAGCTCGACATTTTCTTTCTCTCTTTTATTGAGTAGGTTATCATCCGGTTGAAATATTATTGATTATGTATGTTAAAAACAACCTGAGGATTGATTATAAAAAACTTTGACATGTTTCTACAAACATTATAGATACTTTTTGGAATTTGTTTGCCTTTCAGGAACGGAACGAGGCTGTGGTTTTCTGAACATAACGCACAACCCAAATGGTGTTTTTTTGTTATAAAACTAATATTTATCGAACAAAAATAACATTTATTGTGTAACTGGGAGTCTCGTGAGTACAAACAGCTGAAGATTATCAAAGGTAAGCGATTAATTTTATTGCTTTCCTGACTTTCGTGACCAAGCTAATTTAAGGCTAACTGTTCTAGCATTGACTGATACACTCTCAAATGCTTGGATTGCTTTCGCTGTAAAGCATATTTTCAAAATCTGACATGGTAGGTGGATTAACCTGTTGAGGATGGGGGCGCTGTTGAGACTATCTATGCTAATTGGGTAATTTTTGAAACGGCTTCCCACAAAATCCTTGATCGTACAATATGCATATTATTATTATTATTGGATAGAAAACAGTCTATAGTTTCTATAGGAGTTGAAATTTTGTCTCTAAGTGGAACAGAGCCCATTCTACAGCAATTTCCCTGACATGGAGTCAGATTTCAGAAATGTTGGCCACTGTTCTGAAGTCAGTTAAAAGGGCACTGTTATTGCTATGACTATACGGACACTTCTTACGTCTTCCCCTGGATGCCTTTACGTGATGACGATTCCAATGGGGTCGATTGCGCGTTCACAGGCACTACAAATGAAAAAACCCTGTAGCTAGCAAGTCTTTTCTTGGTGCGTAACGCGCGTGGAAGACACCGACCCGCTCCTGTTCCAAGCGTTAGTTTAGCCTGTTATATTTCTCCGGTCATCTTTTCACTCGTTATAGGAGTTAAAAACATCATAAGGTAGTTAATTTAAAGCGTTTTATAGCAATTTATATCCGTTTAGTGCGATTTTGGGACATTTATTTTTGAAACGATGTGAATAGCTGGGCACGCTTTTCAGTTCATCCCGAACGCAGTTGGCATTTCCACATGGCAAGAGGACAGCTTTCCACCAAAAGACGATTACTCCCAAGAAAGGATCCTTTGCCCAAGATACTGATGGAAGAACAGCTCATAGTAGGACATTTTTCTTATGATAAATCGTGTTTCTGTCGAAACATTTTAGTGATCCTAGACAGGTTAACAACAAGCTAAGCTGTGTTTTGGTATATTTCACTTGTGATTGCATGATTATAAATATTTTTAGTATTATTTTTTGAATCTGATACTTTTTTGAATTTTCTTCTGCCTTTCAGGACCGGAATGAGCATGTGGTTTTCTGACCATAACGCGCAACCCAAATGGCGTTTTTTTGTTATAAAACAAAAAGAACATTTATTGTGTAACTGGGAGTCTCGTGAGTAAAAACATCCGAAGATTATCAAAGGTAAGCAATTCATTTTATTGCTTTTCTGACTTTCGTGACCAAGCAAATATAAGGCTAACTGTTCTAGCATTAACTGATACACTCGCTTGGATTGCTTTCGCTGTAAAGCATATTTTCAAAATTTGACACGATAGGTGGATTAACAACAAGCTAAGCTGTGTTTTGGTATATTTCACTTGTGATTCCATGATTATGAATATTTTTAGGATTATTTTCGAATTTGGCGCTCTGCAATTCAGTGGTTGTTTAGGAAAATGATCCCGGTAACGGGATCCGTAGCGCCAAGAAGTTTTTAAACAGACATCACTAACATTGAGTGGCTGCTGCCAACATACTGACGCAACTTTAGACACTTGAATAATGGAAAAATGTATGTAATAAATGTATCACTACCCACTTTAACCTCTTTTGGCTGCAGGGGCAGTATTGAGTAGCCTGTAAAAAAGGTGCCCATTTCAAACGGCCTCGTACTCAATTCTTGCTCGTACAATATGCATATTATTATTACTATTGGATTGAAAACACTCTCTAGTTTCTAAAACCGTTTGAATTATATCTGTGAGTAAAACAGAACTCATTTTGCAGCAAACTTCCTGACAGGAAGTGGAAAATCTAGGGCCTGCCTATAAATGTGCTTGATATTTATTAGTATACATGCACTTCATACGCCTTCCACTAGATGTCAACAGGCAGTGAGAGAAGAAACGGAGTGTATAACATGATCTGAGGTCGAATAAAAGCTCTTGGCATGACGTGACCCCAATTTCCTGTTTTCTGGAACGCGCGAGAAGGGACCTGGTATTGCCAGTTTTTTTGTTATAAAACTAATATTTATCGAACAAAAATAACATTTATTGTGTAACTGGGAGTCTCGTGAGTACAAACAGCTGAAGATTATCAAAGGTAAGCGATTAATTTTATTGCTTTCCTGACTTTCGTGACCAAGCTAATTTAAGGCTAACTGTTCTAGCATTGACTGATACACTCTCAAACGCTTGGATTGCTTTCGCTGTAAAGCATATTTTCAAAATCTGACACGGTAGGTGGATTAACAACAAGCTAAGCTGTGTTTTGGTATATTTCACTTGTGATTCCATGATTATGAATATTTTTAGGATATTTTCGAATTTGGCGCTCTGCAATTCAGTGGTTGTTTAGGAAAATGATCCCGGTAACGGGATCCGTAGCGCCAAGAAGTTTTTAAACAGACATCACTAACATTGAGTGGCTGCTGCCAACATACTGACGCAACTTTAGACACTTGAATAATGGAAAAATGTATGTAATAAATGTATCACTACCCACTTTAACCTCTTTTGGCTGCAGGGGCAGTATTGAGTAGCCTGTAAAAAAGGTGCCCATTTCAAACGGCCTCGTACTCAATTCTTGCTCGTACAATATGCATATTATTATTACTATTGGATAGAAAACACTCTCTAGTTTCTAAAACCGTTTGAATTATATCTGTGAGTAAAACAGAACTCATTTTGCAGCAAACTTCCTGACAGGAAGTGGAAAATCTAGGGCCTGCCTATAAATGTGCTTGATATTTATTAGTATACATGCACTTCATACGCCTTCCACTAGATGTCAACAGGCAGTGAGAGAAGAAATGGAGTGTATAACATGATCTGAGGTCGAATAAAAGCTCTTGGCATGACGTGACCCCAATTTCCTGTTTTCTGGAACGCACGAGAAGGGACCTGGTATTGCCTTCTGTAAAGCTGTCGTTATAGACGACTAATATCTCCGGCTTTGATTTTATTTGATAAATGTGACAATATCATCGTAAAGTATGTTTTTTCAATATAGTTTTATTAGATTATTGAAATTTTTTCAGGACGTTAGGCGTGTTGCTTTGTCTGCGTTTGTTCACAAAGGAGAGCTTCGCGCCACTTTGCTAGCTTTCTGTGCTAATTGACTGGAGAAGAGGACGTTCTAAAACCAAACAACGATTGTTCCTGACAAAGGACCCCTTGTACAACATTCTGATGGAAGATCATCAAAAGTAGGACCCATTTTATGATGCTATTTCATATATCTGTCGAACATGTGTACTAGTAGTTTGCGCCCAGATTTTGGGCACTCTCTCGCTATAACTAAGCTGGATGTCGTAATGAAGTTATTTTTAGAATTCTAACACGGCGATTGCATTAACCTGTTGAGGATGGGGGCGCTGTTGTGACTATTTATGCTAATCGTGTAATTTTTGAAACGGCTACCCACAAAATCATTGATCGTACAATATGCATATTATTATTATTATTGGATAGAAAACAGTCTATAGTTTCTATAGGAGTTGAAATTTTGTCTCTAAGTGGAACAGAGCCCATTCTACAGCAATTTCCCTGACATGGAGTCAGATTTCAGAAATTTTGGCCCCTGATCTGGAGTCAGTTAAAAGGGCACTGTTATTGCTATGACTATACGGACACTGCTTACGTCTTCCCCTGGATGCCTTTACGTGATGCCGATTTGAATGGGGTCGATTGCGCGTTCACAGGCACTACAAATTAAAAAACCCTGAGGCTGCGTCATGCGCCTAGAGGACACCGACCCGCACCTGTTCCAAGCATTAGTGGAGGGAGTAATATTACTCGGGTCATGTTTCTACTCGTTATGGGAGTTAAAAACATCATACGGTAGTTAATTTAAAGCGTTTTATAGCAATTTATATCCGTTTAGTGCGATTTTGGGACATTTATTTCTGAAACGCTGTGAATTGCTGGGCACGCTTCTAGTTCATCCCGAACGCAGTTGGCATTTCCACATGGCAAGAGGACAGCTTTCCACCAAAAGACGATTACTCCCAAGAAAGGATCCTTTGCCCAAGATACTGATGGAAGAACAGCTCAAAGTAGGACATTTTTATTATGATAAATCGTGTTTCTGTCGAAAAATGTTAGTGGCTTAGGACGCCATGTTTTTTGACGTAGCTTCGCTTGGCGCAAACTGTATTGAAAAGTAAGGATAAATTAAAAAATGTAATTCCGCGATTGTATTAAGAATTAAATTGTCTATCAATCCCTGTCCACCCTATATTTTTTAGTCACGTTTATGAGTATTTATGTATAAGAGTAGATCACTGTCTAAGTGGCGCACGGACATTTTCTCACCAGCTTGGCTACATTTCACATTGTCTAACCATGATTTTGGTGGCTAAATATAAACATTTTCGATCAAACTCTATATGGATTGTGTAATATGATGTTACAGGAGTGTCATCTGAAGAATTCTGAGAAGGTTAGTGAAAAAATTAATATATTTTGGCGATGTTGACTTTTATCGCTCACTTTGGCTAGAATCAATGCTGGGCTGCTATGTGCTATGTGCTATGCTAATATAACGATTTATTGTGTTTTCGCTGTAAGACACTTAGAAAATCTGAAATATTGTCTGTATTCACAGGATCTGTGTCTTTCGATTAGTGTATGCTGTGTATTTTTACGAAATGTTTGATGATTAGTAAGTAGGTAAACACGTTGCTCTATGTAGTTATTCTAGTCCATTTGTGACGGTGGGTGCAATTGTAACCTATGCCATCTACCTGAAATATGCACTTTTTTCTAACAAAACCTATCCCATACCATAAATATGTTATCAGATTGTCATCTGATGAGTTTTTTTCTTGGTTAGGGGCTATAAATATCTTAGTTTAGCCGAATTGGTGATAGCTACTGGTGTTGGTGGACAAATAAAAGATGGTGGATTATGCTAATGTGTTTTTAGGTAATAGATGTACATCTTTACATATTGTGTCTTCCCTGTAAAACATTTTAAAAATCGGACATGTTGGCTGGATTCACAATATCTGTGTCTTTCATTAGCTGTATTGGACTTTAATGTGTGAAAGTGAAATATTTAAAAAAGATATTTTTTTTGAATTTCCACCTTTTCAGTGGGGGGGGGGGGGGGGGAGTGCCGCTAGCGGCACCCTCATCCTAGACAGGTTAAGAACTAATGTATCTATCATTTCCTATACAACATGTATTTTTTTGTAACGTTTATGTATAGTTATTTGGTCAGAATAGTTGAGTGTCATAAAAATATCTGCACATTCTGGGAAAAAGATGCTACGTTAGCACAATGTATAACCACTGATTTCAGCTCTAAATATGCACATTTTCGAACAAAACATAAGTGTATGTATAACCTGATGTTATAGGACTGTCATCTGATGAAGCTTATCAAGGTTAGTCAAAAATTATATATCTTTTGCTGGTTTGTTACGATCGCTAACTTTTGCTGCTGGTAAATGGCTTGTGTTTCTGGCTATTGTGGTAAGCTAATATAATGCTATATTGTGTTTTCGCTGTAAAACACTTAAGAAATCGGAAATATTGGCTGGATCCACAAGATCCTTGTCACGTTCGTGACCTGTTTTCTGTTGTTTTGTATGTGTTTAGTTGGTCAGGGTGTGAGTTGGGGTGGGTATTCTATGTTGTGTGTCTAGTTCGTCTGTTTCTGTGTTCAGCCTAATATGGTTCTCAATCAGAGACAGCTGTCAATCGTTGTCCCTGATTGAGAATCATATATAGGTGGCTTGTTTTGTGTTGGGGATTGTGGGTGGTTGTTTCCTGTCTCTGTGTTTGTGTTCTGCACCAGATAGGACTGTCTCGGCTTTCACGTTTGTTATTTTGTTATTTGTTAATGTTCATCGTTTATTGTGTAATTAAACATGTTGAACACTAACTGCGCTGCATTTTGGTCCTCTCCTTCATCCCAGGAAGAAAGCCGTTACAATCCTTGTCTTTCATTTGCTGTACACCATGTATTTTTCAGAAATGTTTTATGATGAGTATTTAGGTATTTCACGTTGGTGTCTGTAATTACTCTGGCTGCTTCGGTGCTATTTGTGACTGTAGCTGTGATGGTAGATGCAATGTAAAACTGATTTATACCTCAAATATGCACATTTTTCGAACAAAACATAGATTTATTGTATAACATGTTATAAGACTGTCATCTGATGAAGTTGTTTCTTGGTTAGTTTGGTTGGTTCTTGGTTAGTTAGGTTGGTTTTGTGCATGCTACCTGTGCTGTGAAAAATGTCTGTCCTTTTTTGTATTTGGTGGTGAGCTAACATAAATATACGTGGTGTTTTCGCTGTAAAACATTTTAAAAATCGGACATGTTGGCTGGATTCACAAGATGTTTATCTTTCATTTGCTGTATTGGACTTGTTAATGTGTGAAAGTTAAATATTTCTAAAAAATATCTTTTGAATTTCGCGCCCTGCACTTGAAGTGGCTGTTGTCATATTGTGCCCGGCTTCGGGCTTGCAGCCCAAAGAAGTTATTAAACAATGCCACTTTATATAATGTTTACATACCCTACATTACTCATCTCATATGTATATACTATACTCTATACCATCTACTGCATCTTGCCTATGCCATTCGGCCATCACTCATTCATATATTTGTATGTACATATTCTTATTCATTCCCTTACACTTGTGTGTATAAGGTAGAACCCTTTCCTGAGAGGGTTCTACATGAAACCAAAAAGAGTTCTACTTGGAACCAAAAAAGGGTTGTCCTATGGGAACAGCGGAAGAACCCCTTTGGAACCCTTTTTTCTAAGAGTGTAGAGACGAAAGTGCATGAAAAGGGATTTAGTTCCGACATCGGCCCCCAGGTGAACCGACCTCTGCCTTGTCCTCTTGTACGCTATGCTGCTCCAATTCCCAGCTCTTCAGGGACCTCAACTTTACAATATAGGCCTCTACTCAACTGTACTGACTTTTGCCCCACAATGGGTCCTTAGCACCAATCCACTGCCCTGCCAACTACGCTACAATGTTGATCTGACCACTCCCCTGTTACTCTGACTTTACACTTTGCCCTCCTACCATTTCAACTGGTGAACCACGGCCTGGACCTCTACTCCACAATACTGCTCCATAAAAAAATCCCCAGCCCTTCAAGGACCTTTGTCACATTATGGACCTCTACTCCAACCCACTGACCTGTCCACTACACATACTTGTTCACCAACAACCAACTTCAACACCATCATAAAGTTTGCTGACGTGGTTGGCCTGATCACCGACAACAATGACACCGCCTATAGCAAGGAGGTCAGTGACCTGGCAGTGTGGTGCCAGGACAACAACCTCCCCCTCAAAGTCGGCAAGACAATGGAGCTGATCGTGGACTACAGGAAACACCCCCTTCCAACTTAGATGGAAAATTACTGAGGATAATAGTGGATGATACATGCACTCCTATTTGTCATATATTCAATCTAAGCCTACAAGAAAGTGTGTACCCTCAGGTCTGGAAGGAAACAAAAGTAATTCCGCTACCCAAGAATACTAAAGCCCCCTTTACTGGCTCTTGGTAAACTTTTGGTAAACAACCCTTGGTAAACTTTTGGAAAAAATTGTTTTCGACCAGATACAATGCTATTTTACAGTAAACAAATTGACAACAGACTTTCAGCACGCTTATAGGGAAGGACATTCAACATGCATGGCACTTACATAAATTATTGGCTGAGAGAAATTGATGATAAAAAGATTGTGGGAGTTGTTTTGTTAGACTTCAGTGTGCCTTTTGACATCATCAATCAACGTCTGCTAGTGGAAAAATGTATGTTTTATGGCTTTACACCCCCTGCTATATTGTGGATAAAGAGTTACCTGTCTAACAGAACACACAGGGTGTTCTTTAATGGACGCCTCTCCAACAAAATCCAAGTAGAATCAGGAATTCCCCAGGGCAGCTGTCTAGGCCCCTTACTTTTTTCAGTCTTTATGAATGACATGCCACTGGCTTTGAGTAAAGCCATGTATGTATGCGGATGACTCAACATTATACCCATCAGCTACTACAGCGAGTTACATTTCTGCAACACTTAACAACGAGCTGCAGTCAGTATCAGAATGGGTGTCAAGAAATAAGTTAGTCCTAAATATTTCAAAAACTAAAAGCATTGTATTTGGGACGAATCATTCACTAATCCCTGAACCTCAACTAAGGTGACTAACCTGTTTGGAGTAACCCTGGATTGTAAACTGTCAAATCATGTTGATGCAACAGTAGCTAGGATAGGGATAAGTCCATAATAAAATGCAGTTCTTCTTTCTTAACAACACTATCAACAAGGCAGGTCCTACAGGCCCTAGTTTTGTTGCAACTAGACTACTGTCAAGTTGTGTGGTCAGGTGCCACAAAGAGGGACATAGAAAAGATTGTACACGGAGAGCTAACATTAATAATACGTGTGTCAATCTCTCGTGGCTCAAAGTAGAGGAGAGTTTGACTTCATCACTACTTGTTTTTCTAAAAAGTATTGACATGCTGAATGCACTGAGCTGTCTGTTACTAGCACCCAGCACAGACATCCATGCCTACGCCACAAGACATGCAACCAGAGATCTTTTCACAGTCCCCAAGTCCAGAACAGACTATGGGAGGCACAAAGTACTACATAGAGCCATGGCTACATGGAACTCTATTCCACATCAGGTAACTGATGCAGCAGTAGAATCAGATAAAAAAACGGATAGAAAATACACCTTATGGAACAGCGGGGACTGTGAAGAGACACATACACATGCACATACACACATACACATGATAAGACACACACTCTACACACACGTACAGATGGATTTTGTATTGTAGATGTGTGGTAGTAGAGTAGTGGCCTGAGGGAACACACTTAATGTGTTGTGAAAAGTGTTATGAAATGTAATGTCTTGTAATATTTTTGTTGTGTATAACTGCCTTAATGTTGTTGGACCCCAGGAAGAGTAGCTGCTGCCTTCGTAGCAGCTAATGGGGATCCTTAATAAATACAAATACAAATCGATCCTTAATAAATACAAATACAAATCCACATAGACAGGGCTGTAGTGGAGTGGGTCGAGAACTTCAAGTTCCACATCACTAAGGAATTAACATGGTCCACACACACCAACACAGTCGTAAAGAAGGCATGACAACACCTCTTCCCCTTCCGGAGGCTGACAAGATTTGACATGGTCCCTCAGATCCTTAATAGGTTCTCAGCTGCACCACTGGCCTCATCAGTGCTTGGTATGTCAACTGCTTGGCATCCGACCGCAAGGCCCTACAGAGGGTACATCACTGGTGCCGAGCTCCCTGCCACCCAGGACCTTTATACCAGCCGGTGTCAGAGGAAGGCCCTAAATTGTCAAAGACTCCAGCCACCCAAGTCATAGACTGTTCTCCCTGCTACTGCACTGCATGCTGTACCGGTGCACCAAGGCTGGAACCAACAGTAACCTGAACAGCTTCTACCCCCAAGCCATAAGACTACTAAATAGTTAATCAAATAGCTACCTGGACTATCTGCATTAACCCTCTTTGCACTAACTCTTTTGACTCATCACATATGCTACTGCTACCGTTTACTATCTATCCTGTTGCCTAGTCATATCTACCTCAATTACCTCGTACCCCTGCACATCGACTGGGTACTGGTACCCCGTGTATATAGCCAAGTTATCATTACTCATTGTGTATTTATTCCTCCTGTTATTATTTTTCTCTGCATTGTTGGGAAGGGCCCGTAAGTAAGCATTTACCTCTTAGTCTACACCTGTTGCTTACGAAGCATATGACAAATAAAATTGTATTGGATTTACACTGTCCACTGTCCTGTCCACTACTCTGCAGAGTGTCTGAAAACGGTGGTCAGACTGGTCTCTGGAACACAATGACCTGGCCTGAAAATAAAGAACTTAGTTGAATGGGAGGAAGGAGAGTGGCACGGAGACAGGAAGTCAATCAGACCAGAGGAAATGTGCTGCAGAGTTCTTCTCACTCCTGACACACACAGAGGCTGTGCCCCGAATGACATCCTATTCCCTATGTAGTGCATTACTTTGACCAGGGCCCATAGGGCTCTGATCATAAGTAGTGCACTATACAGGGAATAGGATGCCATTCGGACACAGCCAGAGGCTTCCAGGGGCAAACACCTTTTCACACTTCTGAGCTTAGCCAAGCCTCTACTGTCCTCCTCACCTTCCTGATGTGTGTAATTCTGTTGACCTGGTTACTAAATGGTACGTGTGGATGTAATGATGCTGTTTGAAAAATGTAATCATTCAGACCTGCTCTACAGCTCTGAACTATTGGCCTTTTCAATGATTCAGGGAATATTTCATGTGAAAAAAGCTGAATCTGAGATGATATGATTCTCCATCTCTCTCTGCATACACACACACACACACCCACACGCACATGTAACCGATGTGAAATGGCTAGCTAGGTAGCGGTGGTGCGCGCTAGCAGCCTTTCAGTCGGTGACGTCACTTGCTCTGAAACCTTGAGGTAGTTGTTAACCGCTACCTAGCTAGCCATTTCACATCGGTTACACACACACTTGTTTTACTATCCTTGTGGGAATCAAACAATTGATTCCCATTCAAAAAACTATTTTCCCTAACCCTTAACCTAACCCTAACCTTAACCCTAACCTTCACCCTAACCCTAAACCTAACCCTAACTTTTAACCCTAACCCCTAACCCCAATTCTAACCCGAACTCCTAACCCTAACCCTAAACCTAACCCTAACTTTTAACCCTAACCCCTAACCCCAATTCTAACCCGAACTCCTAACCCTAACCCTAAACCTAACCCCTAAGCCTAAAATTGCCTTTTCCCTTGTGGGGACCGTCGAAATGTCCCCACTTGTCCAAATGTTTTCCTTCATTTACTATCCTTGTGAGGATGTCTGGTCCCCACAAGGATTGTAAAACCAAAAACACACATACACAAACAGAGAGAGAGAGCGGTAGCTGGCAGTGGTTGCTGTTGACACTGGATGTCTCTGTCTGTCTGAGTCTATACCTGGGTCCTCACTGAAATACCAGATGGCTGTTTGTTTGTGTGTGTGTGTGTGTGTGTGTGTGTGTGTGTGTGTGTGTGTGTGTGTGTGTGTGTGTGTGTGTGTGTGTGTGTGTGTGTGTGTGTGTGTGTGCCTGCGTGCGTCTCTGTGTGTGTTTCTGAGCGTGAAGGTTAGGAACTTCAAAGAAGGACAAAACCTTTAGTTGTCAAACACACATCTTTGAAACAAACATTTTCTGCCGTGGCACCTGACACGTGTGTGTGTGTGTGTGTGTGTGTGTGTGTGTGTGTGTGTGTGTGTGTGTGTGTGTGTGTGTGTGTGCGTGCGTGCGTGCGTGCGTGCGTGCGTGCGTGCGTGCGTGCGTGCGTGGCAGCGACTGCCTGGCGCGTCGACATGTCGCACCCATCACCCAGACTGTGAGAATGGCAGATAGGCAGGAGTTTCACTAACACACACACACACACACACAAACACAGAAGCACACTGGGATTTATCACTGGCAGAGCTTTACAGCAACCAGTACCAGAGTACAAATGAGGTCAAATCCTCCAGTCTGAATTCAGTAGGTTCTGTGGTCAGAGGGATAATGTGTAGCTTCTAGAAGTATTATTCATATTTCTGAACACTAAAAGGACCAGTATCATAAAGACATGAGGGTAGCAACAGGGTTTACTCTATGGTGCAGATATGAGCAGGTATTTACTTAAAAGGTACATAGGGTACATCACTGGGGCCGAGCTCCCTGCCATCCAGAACCTCTATACCAGGTGGTGTCCGAGGAAGGTCCTAAATATTGTCGACGACTCCAGCCACCCTAGTCATAGACTTTTCTCTCTTTTACTGCACGGCAGGCAGTACTGAGGCACCAAGGCTGGAAAGTTTGAAGTACTTTAATGTAATCAAATATGTTGCAAATATTTTGACGTACAGTATGTGATTGATTAAGCTTAGTTTGCACATTTAGGACTATTCCATTGGTTCCACGTGCAGCTCTAGTGCTTGAACGTGTTTGAGGTGTGTATTTGCCCCAGGTCTGGAGATCTGGTAATCCCTGTTTGAGTGACGGCAGCTAGCTGTCTGTCTGACAGGTCACGAGCGCTGACGCCACCTCACAGACCTCACAAACAAGTCACACTCCAGATATTAATAGCAATGATGACAACAAGTATGGGACGACCCCTGGAGCACAACACAGCAACCAATAAACTCAATACAGTTTCTGCAGGGAAAGATCTGGAACGTGTCAAAGCCTGCAATAACATACCAACGGGCATATGTGTCTGGCAATGTTTCAATTGCATTTGTTGTTAGAAAGTCACAGCATGTTTTATTTCCAACACATCTTTATGTCCACAAAAAGACTTAAGTGCATATTTAAGAGCGTATCTTAATACTGACTTTTCTCTTTTAGCTACTAATGCAGGTAAACATACATTCCCTGATTTACATTTACATTTACATTTAAGACATTTAGCACCCTGATGCTGGCAGATGGAAGGGAAAGTTCCAAAGGATGGGAAAACCAGTGGTATTTATACGGCTGACTGTTGATGATCCTATTTGGATCAACATCTCAGAGTTCGTGCATGCGTGCATGGCGGTGTGGTCGTGGGTGCAGTATGCATGTGTGTGCATGTGTGTGTATGTGTGTGTATGTATGTGTGTGTGTGCATGGGGTTGTTAAAGTAGCTCTTCTGCGGGTGGCATGTGAGAGTGAAATCAAGACGGGGTCTACATACAGTAAATACGTACTGTAATCTGATTCTCCATGGAACTTTATTCACGTCGATCCGCCCGTCTGTAAGCCTGCCTCCCTGCCTGTCCACCTGCCTGCCTGCCAAAAACAGCCTGGTAACAGACATGAGCTCACTTGAAATGCAGATCTATCATCTACTGTACCCACATGGCCCACATACAGTAGCTATCTATGACTCTATATGGCCTTCTGAAGTAAGGGAAAACCCTGGTTGGCCACTGGAAGATCAGTAGCGGTAAAGAAAAGGTACATAAGGTCTGAAGTTTTGTATATAATGTTTTTATTTATTCAAAACATTTATTTTTGTATTTTACCTCTCTATGACCTTCTGCCAGAGGTCTGTGTGCAACATGAATACTCCTCCACCTGGTTGTGTGTATTCCTCCCCCTCTCCTCCTCTCTTCCCCCTGTGTTTTCATCTCATCAGCTGGTTCTCAGCAGGAGGGCCAAGCACTCTCTCTCTCTCTCTCTCTCTCCCCATTTCTTCCAGAGACGTTTGGGCAGAGTCAGAGGAACTAGGTCAAATCTGAGAAAGAGTAATACAGTACATACTGATACAGCACAAACATGTACTATATCCCCGGTTGTCTCATGACTGACCCACTGGGATGTACAGGGTTCTTCTCCTGACCAGTAATGGATACCAAAACAATATCAAAACATATAGGAGGTTCTGTTGTTCTGGGAAAAGCCAAACATCCACAAAGATATGGAAAAATATAGAAATAATGGGCACCCATGCAATCAGACTGAGCAAACAAGACAGACTTTCCCCTGCTTCTTCTTCAAACATAGGGGAATAGAGAAGATGAGAGGATGAGAGAGAGAGAGAGAGAGAGAGAGAGAGAGAGAGAGAGAGAGAGAGAGAGAGAGAGAGAGAGAGAGAGAGAGAGAGAGAGAGAGAGAGAGGGAGAGAGAGAGAGAGAGAGAGAGAGAGAGGGAGAGAGAGAGAGAGAGAGAGAGAGAGAGAGAGAGAGAGAGAGAGAGAGAGAGAGAGAGAGAGAGAGAGAGAGAGAGAGAGAGAGGGAGAGAGAGAGAGAGAGAGAGGAGAGAGAGAGAGAGAGAGAGAGAGAGAGAGAGAGAGAGAGAGAGAGAGAGAGAGAGAGAGAGATATATAGGATGAAGCAGATGATGTGATTTGTACAGTCAGCAGTGGTGGAAAAGTACCCAATTGTCAAACTTGCTTAAAAGTAAAGATATGACTCAAGTAAAAGTGAAAGTCACCCAGCAAAAATAATACTTGAGTTAAAGTCTAAAGGTATGTGGTTTAAAATATTCTTAAATTATTTCAAATTCCTTATATTAAGCAAACCACATGGCATGACTATGTTGTTGATTATTTATTTAAATTTTACTTACAGATAGCCAGAGGCACACTACAACACTCAAACACAATTTTCAAACAAAGTATTTGTGTTTAGTGGGTCCGCCAGATCAGATCAGAGAACTAATAATACATACCCAGATAGTGGCTTGCTCTATTCAGACAATCATAATGCTTAAGACTTCAAGTCACATACCATACCATACCATATCATACCATACCATACCATATCACACTATATCATGCCATATCATACCATATCATACCATATCACACAATATCATGCCATATCATACCATATCATACCATATCATACCATACCATATCACACTATATCATGCCATATCACACTATATCATACCATATCATGCCATATCATACCATTTCATACCATATCTCACTATATCATGCTAAATCATGCCATATCATGCCATATCATACCATATCACACTATGTCATGCTAAATCATGCCATATCATATCATACCATATCATATCATACCATATCACAATACATCATGCTAAATCATACCATACCATGTCACACTATATCATGCTATGTCATACCATATCACACTATATCATGCCATATCATATCATACTATAGAATGCTAAATCATGCCATATCATACCATATCATACCATATCACACTATATCATTATTTTTTTTATTTATTATTTTTATTTTTTTACCTTTATTTAACTAGGCAAGTCAGTTAAGAACAAATTCTTATTTTCAATGACGGCCTAGGAACAGTGGGTTAACTGCCTGTTCAGGGGCAGAACGACAGATTTGTACCTTGTCAGCTCGGGGATTTGAACTTGCAACCTTGCAACCTTCCGGTTACTAGTCCAACGCTCTAACCACTAGGCTACGCTGCCGCTAAATCATGCCATGCCATATCATACCATATCATACCATATCACACTAGATCATGCTAAATCATGCCATATCATACCACATCATGCCATATCATACCCTATCATACCATATCATGCTAAATCATGCCATATCATACCATATCATACTATATCATGCCATATCATACCATATCATGCCATATCATACCATATCATACCATATTGTCTGATGAATGTTGATTATTTATACTGTTAAAGCCAAAAGGAACAGCCAGTTTAAAAAAAAATCTTTGTACAGAATTTCCTGCTCACTGGCGTGGATGCGGGGGAGGGTATTCAGGCAGGTGTGCCCTCTACCCATCTCTATGCTCATGTGGGGACAGAGGGCACTACATAACTCTTTGGCAAGATATTTATATGGGCAGTTTAGAGGGTGCCTCCTTTCAATCCGGGTCCTTCACCCAGACAGAGCTGAATATTTGATCTAGTGATGGGAAGCCATGGCTTTCTGTGCCGAAAAACGGTTCATTATTCTGAGCTTCATTATCAGTTCACAATGCACATTAGTGATATCTGCTGGTCAGCAATAAATAGCAGCGTGTGGTTATCAGATAGACATTTTTTTTCCTCCGCTGCTTACATCAAAACTGTGGTGCAGCGGTGAGGCGTTAGCTTTAGTAGCTTATAATCAGTTGGAATGCAGTTTTACATCATGCTTCCTTTTCTATCCTTCAAGCTAACAATTTAAAAAAAAATACGAATATATGGATTTATTTAGGATGCTTTAGACAGAAGCTTGGAAACTCAGCAAAAAAAGAAATGTCATCTCACTGTCAACTGCGTTTATTTTCAGCAAACTTAACATGTGTAAATGTATGTATGAACATAACAAGATTCAACAACTGAGACATAAACTGAACAAGTTCCACAGACATGTGACTAATATGAATGGAATAATGTGTCCCTTAACAAAGGGGTGGTCAAAATCAAAAGTAACAGTCTGTATCTGGTGTGGCCACCAGCTGCATTAAGTACTGCAGTGCATCTCCTCCTCATGGACTGCACCAGATTTTCCAGTTCTTGCTGTGAGATGTTACCCCACTCTTCCATCAAGGAACCTGCAAGTTCCTGGACATTTCTGGGGGGAATGGCCCTAGCTCTCACCCTCCGATCCAACAGGTCCCAGATGTGCTCAATGAGATTGAGATCCGGGGTCTTCGCTGGCCATAGCAGAACACTGACATTCCTGTCTTGCAGGAAATCACGCACAGAACGAGCAGTATGGCTGGTGGCATTGTCAAGCTGGAGGGTCATGTCAGGATGAGGCTGCAGGAAGGGTACCACATGAGGGAGGAGGAGGTCTTCCCTGTAATGCATAGCTTTGAGATTGCCTGCAATGACAACAAGCTCAGTCCGATGATGCTGTGACACACCGCCCCACACCATGAAGGACCCTCCACCTCCAAATCGATCCCGCTCCAGAGTACAGGCCTCGGTGTAACGCACATTCCTTCGACGATAAATGCGAATCCGACCCTCACCCCTGATGAGACAAAACCGAGACTCATCAGTGAAGAGCACTTTTTGCCAGTCCTGTCTGGTCCAGCGACGGTGAGTTTGTGCCTATAGGCGACATTGTTGCCAGTGATGTCTGGTGAGGACCTGCCTTACAACAGGCCTACAAGCCCTCAGTCCAGCCTCTCTCAGCCTATTGCGGACAGTCTGAGCACTGATGGAGGGATTGTGCGTTCCTGGTGTAACTCGGGCAGTTATTGTTGCCATCTTGTACCTGTCCCGCAGGTGTGATGTTCGGATGTACCGATCCTGTGCAGGTGTTGTTACACGTGGTCTGCCCCTGCGAGGACGATCAGCTGTCCGTCCTGTCTCCCTGTAGCGCTGTCTTAGGCGTCTCACAGTACGGACATTGTAATTTATTGCCTTGACCACATCTGCAGTCCTCATGCCTCCTTGCAGCATGCCTAAGGCACGTTCACGTTCTTTTGGTGTTTTTCAGAGTCAGTAGAAAGGCCTCTTTAGTGTTCTAAGTTTTCATAACTGTGACCTTAATTGCCTACCGTCTGTAAGCTGTTAGTGTCTTAACGACCATTCCACAGGTGCATGTTCATTAATTGTTTATGGTTCATTGAACAAGCATGGGAAACAGTGTTAAAACCCTCTACAATGAAGATCTGTGAAGTTATTTGGATTTTTGCAAATTATCTTTGAAAGACAGGGTCCTGAAAAAGGGATGTTTATTTTTTTGCTGAGTTTACTATACTAAATAAAACAAATTATTTGAACAACAGTGCAGAAAGCATGGTTTCAGAAAAAACTATTTTCTAAATAGTGTTCCTTCATTCCCTGAATGTTCCATAGTTCCCTACTCTACATGCTAAGCTACCAGTCAGGTGAAACTAAACATACAAAATCCTAACTACATTTGTAAGTATGGTGTCCAATAGAGGTCACTGTTTGAAAGCAGCTTGGAATCAATGAAAGCACCGGAACCACGGCAAAATCGGTGGGATCAAACGAAGCTTCGGACGTCATTGATAACGTACTTCTGATAAAGTAAAACACGTATCAGCACACTGCTTCGAAGTTAGCTGCTTAGCGATTTTGATGCATACCTCAGATCTCTGGTATCAAACGTAGCATCACTAGTTTGAGCACGACAAACAACTCTCACAAACAACAACCAGTATGCATCATTGAAATGTAAGTACAAACCTTTTACCTTATAGAAAAGGATAAGAAGAGGACTCCTTCACCATTGTTTGTTTTGTGTGGTTGATACCCCTTTTTGTGCATTTCCTTTATTATGCTTATTAGGCCTGCTTCATGGCTATGCTTTCTACTTCTGTTAGTTTTATATTGTTTGATTGCTTACCATGCTATGATATGCTATGTAGCCATTGATAAATTAGCCTGCTATTGCACCCTGTTTCTGGCCATTCATTGTTAAGTGCTGCTATATTTATACATAGCTTTACCCATTTATATGCTTATCGCATTTGCATATTGCCATTGATTATTGCCATTAACAGCCAATTAATTATATATGTTATTGCCCGTTATTTGCACCTTTCTGTGTCTCCTTTTAGATAAACCATACTCCATACAAAGTCAACCAAGTCTCAATTCAAGACGAATCTCATGTCAACTGTCAATCATGTATCATCTCCATTACCTGAATCTATATAGACTCTTAAACTGAACTGCATCTCTGCCCCACATGCTCTTTAGCTGTAGTCCCACAATAGATGGGCATCACCATAACCCTCACCTAAACCTCAATAAATTACAATGCTGTGACTGAAGAATATTGTGCGACAGGCTAGGAACCAATGTTTTCGTCGGTGTTTCCCTGTGCACCTTTATTAGGGGAGGACATGCAGGAAATGTATAAAAGCACTCCTTGGTCATGTTCAGGTGAGAGCTTTGTACTTGGAATGACATTTGTGGGTATAGGTTGTATGGTGTCGTTGCTGTTGGTTTATTTCTGTGAGCAACTATTTTGTGTCCATGCTGGAGTTGTGGTCGATTGTTCTGAAGGGTTTGTGTTGAGTTTGACCATCAGTGAGTTTATTCATCCCAGTGCTGAAGAAAGGGAAGTACTTGAACTGAATTATTACTGACCAGCAGTGGTGTAAAGTACTTAAGTACTTTTTTAGGGTATCTGTACTTTACTTTACTATTTATATACTTTTACTTTAACTTCACTACATTCCTAAAGAAAATAATGTCATTTTTTACTCCATACATTTTCAATAATACCCAAAAGTACTTGTTACATTTTGAGGGTTTGCTGGTTTGAGTTCCAGGCAGTTTATTGGCAGTGCCCTCCAATAAGGTGACTGTCTTTAAGGTAATTTGTCCTTCTAAAATATCTCTTTATGTACATGCAGTGGTTAACTGTTATTTTCTACCATCGGAAGTGTTGTTTGGCACTGTTTTTGGTCATCTTGTGAACTTGGTCAGCTGAATCTCACTTAAAATACTGTTGTATTTCCGAACACTATCTAGTGGAAGTAATATATCTAACATGTGATTTGGTGTTAATGTGTTACGTGTCACAAACCTAATCGTCTAAGCTTCAATAAATGTTTTTTCTTTATCTACCTCTGTATTGTTTCCCTGTAATGGGCCTAGAAGCTGTAACATTTACATGTTAGAATTGTAATAGAAATGGTATATTTTGCTACGGTGTTGTCTAGTCCATTGCATGGCTCAGAACAGTTGGCTCACCCAAAAGGTGGCCTGTCATGAACCTGTGTGTCTAATGTTATGTTTGAGGTGTTCCCCTCATTGAACACTAACTGGCATAGTCTGGTAGCTGTGACATTTTAGCTAACCCTAGTCGGCAAGTGATACTACAATATACTACAGTAAAGTCCACAAAAACACTGCAGTGAATACTATTTGGTGTTTTATTAGGATCCCCATTAGCTGATGCAAAAGCAGCAGCTATTCTTCCTGGGCTCCACACAATACACGACATAATACCAAACATTAATAGACAAGAACATCTCAAGGACAGAACTACATCAATAAAAAAGGCACACGTAGCCTACATATCAATACATACACACACACTATCTAGGTCAAATAGGGGAGAGGCGTTGTGCCGTGAAGTTTTTCTGTTTTTTGAAACCAGGTTTGCTGTTCATTTGAGCAATATGAGATGGAATGGAGTTCCGTGCAATAATGGATCTATTTAATACTGTACACTTTCTTGAATATGTTCTGCATTTGGGGACTGTGAAAAGACCCCTGGTGGCATGTCTGGTGGGATTAGTGTGTGTGTCAGAGCTGTATGTAAGTTGACTATGCAAGCAATTTGGGATTTCCAACACATTAATGTTTCTTATAAAAATCAGAAGGGATGCAGTCAGTCTCTCAACAGCCAAAAGAGACTGGCATGCATAGTATTTATATCAGTCCTCTGATTACAATGAAGAGCAGAACCTGCCACTGTTCTTGGCCAGCTGCAGATTAACTAGGTCTTTCCTTGGAGCACTCAACCACATGACTGGATAATAATCAAGATGAGACAAAACTAGAGCCTGCAGGACTTGCTTTTTGGAGTGTGGTGTCAAAAAAGCAGAGCATCTCTTTATTACGGACAGACCTCTCACCATCTTTACAAACTTTGAATCCAAATGTTTGACCATGACAGTTTACAATCTAAGGTAGCACCAAGTAATTTAGTCTCCTCAACTTGTTCAACAGCCACACCTTCATTACCAGATTCAGCGGAGGTCTAGAACTTAGGAAATTATTTGTACCAAATACAATGGTCTTAGTTTTAGAGATGTTCAGGACCAGTTTATTTCTGGCCACCCATTCTAAAATGGACTGAAACTCTTTGTTAAGGGTTCATTAGCTGTGGTTGCCGATGCGTATATGGTTGAATCATCAGCATACATGGACACATATGCTTTGTTTTATGCCAGTGGCAGGTAATTGGTAAACATAGAAAAGAGTAGAGGGCCTAGAGAGCTGCCCTGCGGTACACCAAACATTACATGTTTGATCGAAACTCAAAATACAGCTAGCTACTAAGAACATTTTCAATACACATTCAAAACAACAAACTTTCCAAAGCAACAAACCGAGCTCTCCCTCGTTCTGCGTTCAACATACTATAGTATACTGCATTCATGTCTGCAAAAACACTACAGTGAATACCATAGTAAACTACAGTAAAGTCCGCAAAACACTACAGTGAATACTACAGTAAGCACTACGTAATCACTACGTGATCAAGGAATACTACAGTCTGCAGTGTAATATTCTACACAGTATACTACAACATTCAAGGGAAGCATTACATGATCAACGGATACTACAGAGTGTAGAAGTATTTTTACTTAGTTACTTTACACCGCTGACAGTCAGTTGCTATCGTATTCAGCAGCCCTGGCAGGAGGGAGGGAGAGAGATAACATAGAGGGAGCATACTTCCCATAATTGTGACACTCCCCTTGTTTGGCCACACTGTGCAGACATGATAAACACATTGCAACTACAACACGGTACTCTGCTCTAGATATTACTTCAGTTGGGGACTTCATCTGGGTCCAGGCCCTACAAGGTTCAACTGCTAATCAAACAGTTCACATTATTTATTTATTGATCGTAGTCTGCGTCATCACGTTTGTTTAATGTATTTTTGTCTTTCATTCACGCCAATGGAAACAAAATAGACCATGTATAATTCTACATGTAACAGTATGTTAATTACTCTGACACAGTTTAGATTTCAAGACAAGCTATAACAAACCAACCCCAAAATCTGTTTGGTCAGAAACATGATCTTTCCGCTGTCAATTTAGCACAGTCTGTATGATCGTAGTGATGAGAGCCATGCACAGAATGAAGGGAATAAAAAACAGAAGACGTACCCTACAACCTGGCTCACAGTAACCCAGTCTTGTTTCCCAGTTGGACTCGACAGCTAGCTAAGTGATTACACATTCATTTAAAGCCTGAGAGCACACTGTGTGGAATTAAATGTGGTTTTGTGAAGTATGATTTTAAGCTGAATGTGGGACACACACACATCACACTCTATGTAGGGGATGGCGTGTGGTGTTAGTTGGGCGTGGGTGGCCCTGGAAGTGTATCTCTCTAATCACAAAGTGAGAATGTTAACAGAGACTTGTAGGGGGAGCGTGATGTGAGAGTATGAGGGGAGCTGTGGACTGGCCAGAATGTGTTTACACTGAGAAAAAGAGAAAGAAAGAGAGACAGGGAGAGAGATAGGGAGAGCGAGAGCTAGTGTGAGAGGAGGAGTGAGAGAGAGAGAGAGGAAAAACAGGGAGAGGCATAGGGAGAGCGAGAGACAGACTAAATGAAAGCGAGAACAAGAGAGAGAAAGAGAAAGAAAAGAGAGAAGGAGCTAAGAGAGAAAAGAGAGAGAGGGAGGTACAGAGAGAGAGGCAGGGAGAGAGATAGGAAGAACGAGAACAATAGAGACAGCGAGAGAGACAGGGAGAGAGAGAGGCAGGGAGAGGGATAGGGAGAGAGATAGGAAGAGCGAGAGAGACGGAGTGAGATAGGGTAAGGGAGAGAGAGGAGTGTGAGAGAGGGGAGAGAGAGGAGCAAGAAAGACAGGGAGAAAGAGAGAGAGAGAAAGAGACAAAGAGAAAGGAGAGAGAGAAAAATAATGGAAAGAGATAAAAGTGAGGGAGAAAGAGAGAGAGCAAAAAATAAATGAGTGAGGGGATGGGAGAAAATTAGGGAGAGCGATAGCAAGTGCAAGAGCAAGAGCTAGAGAGACAGGGAGAGAGACAGGGAGAGATATAGGGAGAGCGAGACAAAGGGTAAGGGAGAGCGAGAACTAGAGAGAGAGTGAGAAAGAAAAGAGAGAGAGAGATCAAAGAGAGAGAGAGAGAGAAAGAGTGTGAGAGAGAGAGATCGGGAGAGCGAGAGTGAGCGAGACAGGGAGAGAGAGGCTAAGGGAGAGAGAGGAGTGTGAGAGAGGGGAGAGAGAGGAGCAAGAGAGACAGGGAGAAAGAGAGAGAGAGAAAGAGACAAAGAGAAAGGAGAGAGAGAAAAATAATGGAAAGAGATAAAAGAGAGGGAGAAAGAGATACAGGGATAGTGAGAGAGAGCGGGACAAGAAGAGAGAGAGAAATGGAGAGGGATAGAGTGAGAAAACCAGAGAGAGCGAGAGAGAGAGAGGAGCAAGAGAGAGAGAGAGGAGCGATAGAGAGAGAGAGAAAGAAAAAGAGAGAGGCCAGCCAGATAGGTCCGGTCCGGCCAGCCAGATAGGACCAGTCAGGCATCTTGAGACGACGTAGCCAGTCTCAAAATAGTCCGAATTAATTGAAGATAACTCCAGAAAACTGTCATTAATTTTGAGGTTTTTGGCAAGGAGATTGTTTCCATTCCAGGCATTACAATTAGCCCGTTCTTCTATAGCTCCTCCTATCAGCCTTATCTGTTCCTCACCCACTGCGTTGTCGAAAGCCCAGTGAACCAAATTGACCTGACTAGAGTGTCAGTCAGACAACACCCTCCCCTGGATGGATGCCTCTGTACTAAGTTGTGTCTGATGAGTACCGGTGTTCCTCTGTCCCCTCTCGGGTGCAGGAGCAGTATGATGATGTGTTGAGCTCCGGCCAGCAGGCCTTCCTATTGGAGGAGACAAATAAGAGTCCAGACATGTTCCAGACTTGTAGGTAGTCTGCCTCCAGGGGGAAAGGCCTCTGTCGGCCTGGACTATGTGACGGACGAGTTGAAAGTTGTGTTAGTGCTGGGCTGGAACAAAAACATCATAATCTGTGGGTCTCTTTCTCCTCCTTTCTTCTCTCCCTGTCTCTCTCCTTCTTCCTCCATCCCTCACCCCATCTCTCCCTAAGTGGCGGTGGTGGCAGTGCCCAGGTGAACTGTGCCCGCGTGTCGTCTCCTCATCCCATCTCTAAAGTTGAGGACAACTGTCCCGTCAACTACCGCAACACAGAGAAAACCCAAGCCACGGCACTGTGGGTCTGTCTGTATGCATGTGTGTTCATATGCATGTGTAAGTGTGTTTCTTTACATATATACAGTACGTACGTATCAATGTCTGTGTGTGTACAGCATGTCTGTGTGTATGCATTCTCACTAGCACCATGAACCCTCAAAATCCTCCATAGTTGTTCAATTCCCTCTCAGACTCCTCTGTCTTCATCTTAATGTTGTTCTGACTGCAGGTCTGCTTGGCTGCAGGTCATCAGTTTGACTGGGATGTTGAGCTGTTGTTGTATTACGCCCATCAGCCTACTGCTGTAGTAAAGGCAGCACAGGCTTCTCCCAAGCCAGGTGAGGGGGCAGTGGGTGTACTCTGTTGTAGATTTGTGTACGTGAGATCATCTGTGGATCTGTTGGGGCGGTATATGAATAGGAGTTGTCCAGGGTTTCCGGGATGATGGTGTTAATGAGAGCCATTACCAGCCTTTCAAAGCATTTCATGTGAGTGCTACGGGACGGTAGGTATTTAGGCAGCATGCCTTGGCGTTAACTTCTTGCGACTATAGGGGGTGCTGTTTCAAATTAGCATAATTGTCTCTACAGATGAAACGGCTTCCTACTCAATTCTTGATCGTACAATATGCATATTATTGTTATTATTGGATAGAAAACACTATCTAGTTTCTATAGCCGTTTGAATTATGTCTCTGAGTGGAACAGAACTCTTTCTACAGCGAAATCCATGACAGGTTTTGCGAAGGTCTGAGAGCGAAGCTCTGATCTCAGTTCAGTTTAAAGGGGTGTGTATATCCTATGGAACGACACGAACTGCACCCACCTTCCCCTGGATGTCAGTAACCAATGAGAAGTGGAATGGGCTTCCTACGTAGCTCTCAGAGGTTATAAAACACCAAGGAGTGAGGTACGTCTTCTTTTCGACGTTGAACTTTACGCAGAGAGAGACCTAGGGATGCCATTTTCGAACGCTCAGTAATGAACTTTAGATATATCAGTCTGTAATTTAATTTGATATAGGTGTTAGAAACCTCATAATGAAGCTATTTGAAACCGAGTTATATCAGATTATGCGAGTATATTGCTATTTTTCGGAATTTCCTCAGTATTGCGTAATGAGGATTTGGACACGTTAGCTAATGTTAGCAATTGTTAGCTATAGTTAGCTGCTATATCAGAAGTTGAATGCAACGTTTTACAACCAACCAACGATTCTTTTGGACAAAAGTACCACTTGGCCAAGATTCCGATGGAAGCTCGTCGAAAAGTAAGAGCTATTTATGATGTTATTCCATTTTTATGTGGAAAAATGTAAACTCAATAACGGTAAATAGTGACGCCGTTATTGCGGCACTAGTCTGTCTGTAACGCACACTGTATGTCTGTATGTCTGTTAAAAATCTAATTTAGCGGTTGCATTAATAACTAATGCATCTTTCATTTCATGGCCAACCTGTATTTTTTTAGTCAAGTTTATGAATAGTTTTCGATAAAAATAGTTGTATTATCATGATGCTGCCGGGCAGATTGCTTGAGTAGTTGGACAGTATTTCCATTGTGTAAGCACGATTTGTGCCGCTAAATATGCACATTTTCAAACTCTATATGGATTGTGTAATATGATGTTACAGGAGTGTCATCGGAAGAATTCTGAGAAGGTTAGTGAAAAAATTAATATATTTTGGCAATGTTGACGTTATCGCTCTCTTTGGCTAGAATCTATGCTCTGGTAATGTTTGAACATGTGGTATGCTAATATAACGATTTATTGTGCTTTCGCTGTAAGACACTTAGAAAATCTGAAATATTGTCTGTATTCACAGGATCTGTGTCTTTCGATTAGTGTATGCTGTGTATTTTTACGAAATGTTTGATGATTAGTAATTAGGTAATACACGTTGCTCTATTTATTTATTCTTGTCCATTTGTGACGGTGGGTGCAATTGTAAACTATGAAATCTACCTGAAATATGCACATTTTTCTAACAAAACCTATCCTATACCATAAATATGTTATCAGACTGTCATCTGATGAGTTTTTTAAGTAAGAAACTGATGGAGTTAGAAAAGTGGTGTCTTTTGCTAACGTGGTTAGCTAATAGATTTACATATTTTGTCTTCCCTGTAAAACATTTTAAAAATCTGAAATGGTGGCTTTATTCACAGGATCTGTATCTTTCATTAGGTGTCTTGGACTTGTGATTTAATGATATTTAGATGCTACTATTTAATTGTGACGCTATGCTAGCGATGCTAATCAGTGTGGGGGGGGGGGGGGTGGGGGGTGCTCCCGGATCCGGGGTAGAGGCTCGTTAGAGGTTAAGACAGATTATCCACTCATCAGGTATCCCATTAACCGGCTTGTTCTTACGAATGACGGAAATTTGGGCATGGTCCGGGAAGAGCAGGATGTCCTTCGCAACCGACTCATTGAAAAAACTCCTTGACCAGATCAAAGTGAGAACTTGCTGTTCTAATGTCCAGTTGTTATTTTCAGTCATAGGAAACGATGGTGGAAACATTATGTACAAAAATAGTTCAAATCAATGCAAAAGAAACAGACAAATTAGCACAATTAGTCAGGAGCCCGTAAAACGGCGGCTCTTCCCTCCTGTGCCGTCCAGTTTTAATTGTTGTTTAATGTCAATGTTCTAAAAAGAGTGCCCCAAAGGACAGTGTTAAGGTCATAACTTATTTGCACGACAACTACCGGTATTCTTTAGTTACGGTCCACGTGTTTCACTCCAAACCCTGTATTTCCTCTTCTCTCTTTCTCTCCCTCAGTCTCTCTGTCGGTCTGTCTGTCTGTCTCTCTCTTCCTCTCTCAGATCTCAGTGGACACAGAGAGCTTAGTGACCTGGCAAGCAGCCTGTGGAGAACGAGCTGAGCTTCAGTCTCAAGCCTGCAGAGGACACTGGGTAAAAACAACTCTGTTTATACTGTTCTCAATGGTGCAGGTCACTGTGCAGGCCTTGGTCACACCTGGCACATGTAGCCTAGCCTACATCACTGGTGATCTGTGGGGTAGCAAGCGAGGAGAGTGATCAGACAGGCCTATCTGCAACATTTTGTCCTTGGGAACATTACCAGTAGCATATATGCAAACATTTTGTGGCACAGAAAGAAAGGAAAATGGAGAAACTATTTAATGACTAAATCCCTCTTGCCACTACACTATATGTTTATTTTGAGTTAAGGTGGACCCAGTGACTCAGACTTGAACACTTGGACCAGGACTCGAGCACGGGGTCTTCAGCCATAGGGACTCGTAACTCAACTCATGTCTCGAC
Source organism: Salvelinus fontinalis (assembly GCF_029448725.1). Taxonomy (NCBI): domain Eukaryota; kingdom Metazoa; phylum Chordata; class Actinopteri; order Salmoniformes; family Salmonidae; genus Salvelinus; species Salvelinus fontinalis. Next base: position 26,848,440 of record NC_074696.1, on the reverse strand, counting down.
CATTGGTGACTCCGACTTGGACTCTGACTCGAGAACTGGGGACTTGGGACTCGATTCGGACTCAAGATTTAGTGACTCGACTACATCACTTGTCAAAACAGTCATTAGCCCCTGTTCTACTTCTGGACATCAATGTGGCTGCCGCGTCTGTGGTGGAACGCTGATAACAATGGGAATGATGTGACTGAGTGATGGCGGTACAATCTGTGAGACACCATCTGGTGTTACGTTCCCCAGCAAGAACCAAAAATGTTTGCTCAAATAAAAAGGGGAATGAACAAATAGTCACTGACAACAAACTAAAATAAACAGGTGGAGTTTTAGGAGGGGTACGGGAAGGACACTCATGGGGACGTCCACTAAAAGTTGACCGGCAACAACAACTGGGACCTAAAAGACACCCACCATGAGCGCCCACTATATTTGCAAAAGAAGAGGCAAACAAAAGAAAAACCCACACCAAACTTGAAGACAGGAAGCAAGGTGAAACACCTTCCCTCTAATAAGATGACCAACAAGCACAGGTGTAATACAGACTGATTAACGAGGTGACACCAATCTGTGCGCCACCACGTGCTAACATCCAACCTCTAAATATAAAATGGAAAACCAAAGTCTGTAACACTGGTGATTGTGCTACTCTCAAGCGTGTGCGTCTGTTTTTTTTAAATGTAAGTTGTAATTGCTGTATAGGCTGTGTAGGAATTTACATGGCAGAGCACCAGTAAGCCAGTGACTCAGCCCCTGTAATAGGGTTAGAGGCAGAGAATCCCAGTGGAGAGAGGGGAACCGGCCAGGCAGAGACAGCAAGGGCAGTTCGTTGCTCCAGAGCCTTTCCGTTCACCTTCACACTCCTGGGCCAGACGACACTCAACCATATGACCCACTGAAGAGATGAGTCTTCAATAAAGACTTAAAAGTTGAGACCGAGTCTGCGTCTCTCACATGGGTAGGAAGACCATTCCATAAAAATGGAGATCTATAGGAGAAAGCCCTGCCTCCAGCTGTTTGCTTAAAAATTCTAGGGACAATTAGGAGGCCTGCGTCTTGTGACCGTAGTGTACCTGTAGGTATGTACGGCAGGACCAAATCGGAAAGATAGGTAGGAGCAAGCCCATGTAATGCTTTGTAGGTTAGCAGTAAAACCTTAAAATCAGCCCTTGCTTTAACAGGAAGCCAGGGTAGGGAGGCTAGCACGGGAGTAATATGATTAAAAAAAATTGGTTCTAGTCAGGATTCTAGCAGCCCTATTTAGCACTAACTGAAGTTTATTTAGTGCTTTATCCGGGTAGCCGGAAAGTAGAGCATTACAGTAGTCTAACCTAGAAGTAACAAAAGCATGGATTAATCTTTCTGCATTTTTCTACAGAAAGTTTCTGATTTTTGCAATGTTACGTAAATGGAAAAAAGCTGTCCTTGAAACAGTCTTGATATGTTTGTCAAAAGAGAGATCAGGGTCCAGAGTAATGCCGAGGTCCTTCACAGTTATATTTGAGACGACTTTACAACCATCAAGATTAATTGTCAGATTCAACAGAAGATCTCTTTGTTTCTTGGGACCTAGAACAAGCATCTCTGTTTTGTCCGAGTTTAAAAGTAGAAAGTTTCAGCCATCCACTTCCTTATGTCTGAAACACAGGCTTCCAGCGAGGGCAATTTTGGGGCTTCACCATGTTTCATTGAAATGTACAGCTGTGTGTCATCCACATAGCAGTGAAAGTTAACAACAAAAGTTAACCTTTGACCTGGCCTCATTCCCAGCATTTCACACAGGCTTTAGGCAACAGCAGTAATGTTCTGTGATCTCTCTATGGTGCATAGATCTATAAGGGGCTAGAAGGCCCCATTTAGTAATGGAGGAGAATTGGTCTTTAGTTGTCAGACACTCACACACACACACTTGCAACCGGTCGCACGCACTAACGCACATACGCACACACAGGCACACCCCCCATACACACACAAACCCTCCCCCATACAGACACAAAAACACACACCATACTATTATATACCAATATAGTACAGCACCATTGTCAAACTTACAGCCTTACCATAATCAGATTACAATGATTAAGGGGTCAAATTGGATAGCTGTATAGCCATAGACCGCTCCATTCAATCATGATAAGGAAAGCTGAAAAGGCTCTGAAATGATTTCCTTCAACATATTAAAGGCTCAATCTGTGATAATTACAACCTCTAGAGTTGAAAGTTGAAATCAGAAGTGAGAAAATACAGTTTGATCCCACTGCCTGCCAAGCTACGCAACACACCTTCTGTGTTACCTTGTGAAAGTGGACCAAACTGTTCCCCTTACGGAACTGAATACATTCTGTATAATACACATGATGTCATGGCCATCGGCTATATTATAACCTAGCCTATTGAGTCGGAGGGCAGCTTGAATTACACAGAAAAAAGGAGTAAATAGGAAATGTAAAAAAGGAGAATATTCCGTCTCTCGCTCTCGCTCTCTCTACAACAGTTAAAGTCTAACCAGACATCTGCCACCTTGGTTCTGAAGGCCGCCAGTTGTAAGGGTCAAAGTTCAGCCAACTCCAAGATGGTTTGACCCTAACGATTAGCACACTGAACTCTGGCCTCATGGCACATGTCCACTGTGGGGGTCCCTGACCTTGTGACCTGGTAATGTCACTGCACCTTTAGCCCGTGACAGACAGCCAAACAGCCTGCTATTGTTTTACCTTAAACCACTAGAACCTCTAGAATCACTCGTTAGAGGAGAGGTAGAGAGAAGGAGAGGATATTGAAGCTACTGGGAGTTCTTGTTTATATCCACCATGTCTCTCTACATAACACTTCTAACAGCACACTTATGTGAGATGAACAGCAGAGCCAAGAGAACCCAGCCCCATCACCCCTGCCGGGAACACTGTGTACGTAAACACTCTCCAAACATCTGAAGGAGAGAGGGGGAACAGTTTGCCAGCCACCAGCCGCTTTACTGGAGCCCCATTTCATGTAGTTGTGAAAATACTGTATCTCTCAGCTTCTACTGCCTCAGCAACTGCCAATTCTGCCCTGTGGACCCTCCTCCACCACACAAACAGACAGTTAGATTGGAAACTAAGTGAAAAGATTCACTAGGAATGGGCCGTGTAGAACTATGAAAATAAAAACAGACTTGGGTGAGGATCAGACATAGCCTGGAGCCATGGAGCCATGACAGAAGTATTTCAATAACGCCAGGAAGGACAGTAGGACTCATGTTGATGCCAGAAGTTTAGCTTTGATGTAGCTACATGGTTTGGAGATCAGTTTGAGCCGTTCTCTCTCTCTCCTTTCTCTATACTATCTTGTTTTCACTCCTTCATTGTGTCCCTTGCACCCTCTCCATCTCTATTCCTTCCACAGATCCTCTCCAATCCCAGAGGCAGTAGACGAGAGAGAAAGAACTTCAAAGTTGTCATAGATTCTCTCTCATCATACCTGAGAGTGTGGAATGCAGGATGCTCACAGAAGAGACGGCAAGAAACCAATTGTACTGTAAGTGACAAATAAGTCACGGAAAGAAATGTGGATGACTCCAAAAGTTTTCGTGATGGAATGTTAGCACCCAAGTGTAGTGCTCTGAGGAAGTGTGTGTTTATGCATAGATGTCAAGACAAAGTCAAACTACTTGTGCTGAGATATTTTAAGATGGCAGACTTGTTATATCATTAACTGTGTCTTTAAGAACGAGTTCCTCAGAGGAAACAAACAACCCTGAGGACAGACGGACAGACAGATGGCGACCGAGACATAAACAACATGTTGGTTGTTTACCCTGTTCCGACGGCGGCCGTGGCTTGCATCCTCCCTGGGTCAAGGGTCACGGCTGAGTCAGAGTTTTAACGAGGCACCACATCAGGCTGCCTAAGTGGGGTCGTGACTGAGCGTGTGCCCAGTGAAAAGCTAAGGGCCGGTGACGAACAGGAAGTTAGTCAGTGAAAGAAAAGTACTGACGCAGAGGTGGCGGCAGCTTGCCAAGTGGCATACAGTACAGTACATCCTCTTGGTCCATCTGACGCTGAGGTTAGTTCTCCCCCTGAGACTAAAACTGGGATGAAAGACAACAACTAGATGGAGATATGGTGGCCTTTGATTTCATAACATGTTTCTGTTTAGATATAATGTGACATCATCATCCTTGAGAAGAAGTCCTCAGGGATTACGTTTATGGTTTTTGATCATGAGACAGACTACTGTAAGCCTAACAGCTTGGTCAATGGCCTATTGTAACAGCTTGGTCAGCAACCTACTATAACAGCTTGGTCAGTTGCCTACTGTAACAGCTTGGTCAGCGTCCTGCTGTAACGGCTGGATCAGCAACCTACTGTAACAGCTTGGTCAGCGACCTACTGTAATGGCTGGGTCAGCAACCTACTGTAACAGCTTGGTCAGCGTCCTGCTGTAACGGCTTGGTCAGCGACCTACTGTAACAGCTTGGTCAGCGACCTACTGTAACAGCTTGGTCAGCGACCTACTGTAACGGCTTGGTCAGGGACCTACTGTAACAGCTGGATCAGCAACCTACTGTAACAGCTTGGTCAGCGACCTACTGTAACGGCTTGGTCAGCAACCTACTGTAACGGCTTGGTCAGGGACCTACTGTAACGGCTTGGTCAGGGACCTACTGTAACAGCTGGATCAGCAACCTACTGTAACAGCTTGGTCAGCAACCTACTGTAACGGCTTGGTCAGCAACCTGCTGTAACGGCTTGGTCAGGGACCTACTGTAACAGCTGGATCAGCAACCTACTGTAACGGCTTGGTCAGCGACCTACTGTAACGGCTTGGTCAGTGACCTACTGTAACGGCTTGGTCAGGGACCTACTGTAACGGCTTGGTCAGCGACCTACTGTAACGGCTTGGTCAGCAGTTTACAATTGGCTCATTCATCCCCCTCCTCTCCCCTGTAACTATTCCCCAGGTCGTTGCTGCAAATGAGAACGTGTTCTCAGTCAACTTACCTGGTAAAATAACGGTAAAATAAAAAATAAAATAACGGCTTGGTCAGGGACCTACTGTAACAGCTGGATCAGCAACCTACTGTAACGGCTGGATCAGCAACCTACTGTAACAGCTTGGTCAGCGACCTACTGTAATGTCTTGGTCAGCAACCCACTGTAACAGCTTGGTCAGCGACCTACTGTAACAGCTTGGTCAGCGACCTACTGTAACAGCTTGGTCAGCGACCTACTGTAACACCTTGGTCAGTGACCACAGCCCTAAGCCTGTAGAGGGTGTGAATGTTACGGGCAATATCAAAACAGCACTGACTGATTCCCCTCCACCAAAAAAAAAGTATCATAGCTGGAACTCCACTGAATATACCAAACAATAAGAACACCTTCCTAATATTGAGAACAGCCTCCATTTGTCGGGGATGCTGGGCCATGTTGACTCCGATGCTTTTCACAGTTGTGTCAAGTTGGCTGCATGTCCTTTGGGCGGTGGACCATTCTTGATACACAGGGGAAACTGTTGAGCGTGAAAAATCCAGCAGCGCTGCAGTTCTTGATACAAACCAGTGTGCCTGGCACCTACTACTATACCCCGTTCAAACGCACTTAAGTCTTTCGTCTTGCCCATTCATCCTCTGAATGGCACACACACACACACACTCCATGTCTCAATTGTCTCAAGTCTTAAAAATCTTTCTTTAACATGTCTCCCCTTCATCTACACTGATTGAAGTGGATTTAACAAGTGACATCAATAAGGGATCATAGCTTTCACCTAGATTCACCTGGTCAGTCTGTCATGGAAAGAGCAGGTGTTCTTAATGTTTTGTCTACTCAGTGTATAATTATATAGCTTTTAGTTTACGATGTTTGTGAGAGCTGTGTTTTCGAGGGCCTGTTTACAGTAACAGACTAAATGTTTTCCCTACGGTAACGCTGTGTCTCAGTGACAGACTAAATGTTTTCCCTACGGTAACGCTGTGTCTCAGTGACAGACTAAATGTTTTCCCTATGGTAACGCTGTGTCTCAGTAACAGACTAAATGTTTTCCCTACGGTAACGCTGTGTCTCAGTAACAGACTAAATGTTTTCCCTACGGTAATGGTGTGTCTCAGTGACAGACTAAATGTTTTCCCTATGGTAACGCTGTGTCTCAGTAACAGACTAAATGTTTTCCCTACGGTAACGCTGTGTCTCAGTAACAGACTAAATGTTTTCCCTACGGTAACGCTGTGTCTCAGTGACAGACTAAATGTTTTCCCTACGGTAACGCTGTGTCTCAGTGACAGACTAAATGTTTTCCCTACGGTAACGCTGTGTCTCAGTAACAGACTAAATATTTTCCCTACGGTAACGCTGTGTCTCAGTAACAGACTAAATGTTTTCCCTACGGTAACGCTGTGTCTCAGTGACAGACTAAATGTTTTCCCTACGGTAACGCTGTGTCTCAGTAACAGACTAAATGTTTTCCCTACGGTAACGCTGTGTCTCAGTGACAGACTAAATGTTTTCCCTACGGTAACGCTGTGTCTCAGTGACAGACTAAATGTTTTCCCTACGGTAACGCTGTGTCTCAGTGACAGACTAAATGTTTTCCCTACGGTAACGCTGTGTCTCCGTAACAGACTAAATGTTTTCCCTATGGTAACGCTGTGTCTCAGTAACAGACTAAATGTTTTCCCTACGGTAACGCTGTGTCTCAGTGACAGACTAAATGTTTTCCCTACGGTAACGCTGTTTCTCAGTGACAGACGAAATGTTTTCCCTACGGTAACGCTGTGTCTCAGTGACAGACTAAATGTTTACCCTACGGTAACGCTGTGTCTCAGTGACAGACTAAATGTTTTCCATACGGTAACGCTGTGTCTCAGTGACAGACGAAATGTTTTCCCTATGGTAACGCTGTGTCTCAGTGACAGACTAAATGTTTTCCCTATGGTAACGCTCTGTCTCAGTGACAGCAGCCAGCCACAGCCTTGTGGGGGGTGAATGTATCTCTATATGAATGTGATGTCTTACTACAGTACACCAAGGCCCAGAGGGAAGTCTGTCTGTTGTATAATATTATGGGAAAGAGAGCTGTAGTGGACTGACAGAGCCCAGAGAAGAAGAGACAGAACAGAAGCAAAACACACATGTTTGTTTTACTATCCTTGTGGGGACCTAACACTTGATTCCCATTAAAAATCCTATTTTCCCTAACCCTTAACCTAACCTCAAAATAGCTATTTCTCCTTGCGGGACTGGTGAAATGTCCTTTGGGATAGTTATACACACACACACAGATGAAGAGAGAGCGCGCTCAGGAGGAAAGGCATGAAAGAAGAATAGAAGTGAGGAGAGGTATGGAGTGTATCCCTTGATGGAGTGTTATCGCTACAGCATGTCAAACCATTCCATATGATAACCAGCTGCAACTGAGATAAGATCAGAGAAGCAGCCTCTTGCTTCATACTCCATGGAATCTCCAAGGAATTCTCTCTCCATGTTGGTTGGTTTCCACCTGCATACACTGGTTCAATGTTGTTGGTACATTATTGTTTTCATATTGTTGCTGTACTGTCCATTTGTTTGTGTCAATTTTACCAGAGTAACGTTACATAGATACACGTCTCTCTGTCTCTCAGTGGAGGAGCCTTAGCAGAGGGCCTTGGAAAACAATGCATGTCACGTGATGGTCGGAGCAGAGAGGAGATTAGCAGAGCAAAGTAGTGAGGAGAGGAGAGGAGAGGAGAGGAGAGGAGAGGAGAGGAGAGGAGAGGAGAGGAGAGGAGAGGAGAGGAGAGGAGAGGAGAGGAGAGGAGAACTGCTTTGATTGCCAGACTGGGTAGTACTGACTGGGTACAGTGGGATTAGAGAGAGGAATGTAAACAGCTCGGCTGGAGTAGCTCTTCCTCCCTCTGAGGCGAGATAGAGAGAGATAAAAGGACATTGCTGTATCAATGGGGAGAGTGGATGTGGGTTACTCATCCAGGGGGACCTCTGTCTATCAGAGCCCCACTCTCAGTGCACTAACCTCAGGGAGATGAATCAGGATTCATGGGGTGATCAATATACATTGTACACACCACAGTGCATTCTGGGAAGGGCTCCAGGGTGGGTTCTTACCTGGCCCCTCTCGACATGCTCCAAATTTGTTTTCTGTGATTGCCTTCCCGAAGCTCGCCATCACAGACACACACACAAACACACACACACACTCAATCAAACCGACACCACTCCATCTTCAGCGCTGAAAAATAAACACCTTCCCTTTCCAGAATAAATCATGGCCCCAGCTCTGGAATGAATTCCTGACACACACCCACAGCAGCAGTGTTTGATAGAGTAGCACACATCAACAACAGGGCAACTGTATGAGGGGAGGGGAGGGGAGGGGAGAGGAGAGGAGAGGAGAGGAGAGGAGAGGAGAGGAGAGGAGAGGAGAGGAGAGGAGAGGAGAGGAGAGGAGAGGAGAGTGTATGTTAATCGATGATGATGATGATCCATGATGTGTAACCTTCCCTTTTTACATCTACTTCTAACATTACTCTAACATTGCGTTATCCTTCAACCCACTTATACATTATCTTTCAACCCCCTCAAATGTACTATACTTGTATTTGTATCATCTTCAATACTACAACCCTGCATGAGGGGATGTTGTGTAGATGTGGATATGATGTGGATAACAGCATGCTGTAGTTTATGGTTCATATCTTTCCTCCACCAGAGTCTTCCATCCCAACCCCATCTTACCACTCTGCCCTTTTCTCACGCAACATTACACTTCCTACCCACTCTGTTGACTTCCCACTCAGGTAGGACTGCACGTTACAGCTGTGAAAGTACCTCCCAAGCCAAAACAAGCAAGCCCTCGCTAACCGCAGTCTCTCCAGGTAAAGTCACCACTTTACCACAAAGTCAAAGATGTGAATAACCTAGATTAACCTTCCTATTAGTTCCTTCACTTAGAAGGGAAAGTTGAGAGAGAGAAAGCACCTTACCACTACCTAGTGTGCTTTTCTCCCAGACACTTAAAAAGGCCTTCAGCCCAACCTCAAACATTTACTTCAAACCTACACCTCTGGAGCTTTTACCATTCGCTCATCTGAGACCTCATCTTACACCTCTGGAGCTTTTACCATTCACTCATCTGAGACCTCATCTTACACCTCTGGAGCTTTTACCATTCACTCATCTGAGACCTCATCTTACACCTCTGGAGCTTTTACCATTCTCTCATCTGAGACCTCATCTTACACCTCTGGAGCTTTTACCATTCTCTCATCTGAGACCTCATCTTACACCTCTCCTTCACAGGAGCATGCGATACATTCCCATCCCAGACCTCTCTCTCTATATATAAATATCACTCTCTCTCTCCAGTACTCAATTCAATTCAATTCAATTGACTTTATTGACATGGTAGGTTCGTTATTACTTACATTGTCAAAGTATACATATCGAAAAATAAAAATCAAATATATATGTATATATATACAAAATATATATATATTTATATATAAATAAATGGTGGGACCAACAGCAATAATAACAGTAGTAGTGGACATGGGATTACCATTAACAACAACTACAACAACAATATTAATCAGAACAACAATAAATTAAAGCAACAGTAGTAGACCAGTGTCAATATGACTTGAGAAGACATATGACCTGGTATGAAAGACAAAACAAAACTAAGCTAAATGGGAAATATTATCAATATTACTTTGCATTTTTCACTGGCTGTCCCTCAGGTTGTGGCAGGAGGACACATATTTGGCTGCCAAAACTGCACATTTTGGCTTTTCACCCAATAAATATTTGATTTTTTCTTCATCTTTTATAGTTTCAAATTCTTTGTATTGAGTTATAATTTTGGGAAAGAAATATGCTCTTAGGTCTGAGTATTTGTCACAGTGTAGTAGGAAATGCACCTCTGTCTCTACCTCTCCTCTGGAGCAGAGTGAGCACAGCCTGTCCTCTCTGGGCAGCCAGGTTTGTCTGTGACGACCGGTCTCTATAGCCAGACGGTGCTCACTGAGTCTGTACCTAGTCAATGTTTTCCTCAGTTTTCTATCAGTCACTATCAGTTCTACTCTCTCTCTCTACAGTACTCTCTCTCTCTCTACAGTACTCTCTCTCTCTCTACAGTACTCTCTCTCTCTACAGTACTCTCTCTACAGTACTCTCTCTCTCTCCAGTACTCTCTCTCTCTACAGTACTCTCTCTCTCCAGTACTCTCTCTCTCTACAGTACTCTCTCTACAATAATCTCTCTCTCACTCTACTGTACTCTCTCACTCTACTGTACTCTCTCTCTCTACTGTACTCTCTCTCTCTACAGTACTCTCTCTCTCTACAGTACTCTCTCTACAATAATCTCTCTCTCACTCTACTGTACTCTCTCTCTCTACAGTACTCTCTCTCTCTACAGTACTCTCTCTCTACAGTAATATCAATTCAATTCAATTCAAGGGGCTTTATTGGCATGGGAAACATGTGTTAACATTGCCAAAGCAAGTGAGGTAGATAATATACAAAAGTTAAATGAACAATAAAAATTAACAGTAAACATTACACATACAGAATATCTCTCTCTACAGTACTCTCTCTCTCTACAGTACTCTCTCTCTCTACAGTACTCTCTCTCTCTCTACAGTACTCTCTCTCTCTCTACAGTACTCTCTCTCTCTACAGTACTCTCTCTTTACAGTACTCTCTCTTTACAGTACTCTCTCTCTCTACAGTACTCTCTCTCTCTTCAGTACTCTCTCTCTTTACAGTACTCTGTCTCTCTCTACAGTACTCTCTCTCTACAGTACTATCTCTCTACAGTACTCTCTCTCTCTCTACGGTACTCTCTTTCTCTACAGTACTATCTATCTCTCTCTCTCTTTCTCTCGCTCTCTCTCCTGGTATCCTACCATAACATTTCACACGTTGTAAATAAATCTGAAGTGCTCAGGTTGAAAAGCACGGCTTGGGTCCTGGCACAGACAACTGAAGGAGAGGACAGGGAGGAGAGGAGGTTACACAGAGATCATATAATCATAATCACTTTGATATGGCAGGTATGGCCCTGACTCAGAGTGCCAGAAAACTGGTGTAGAACAGCCACGTCTACTGGAAAACAACCTATAAATTAGGACAGCTTATCTGTCAGATGTTGCTGATGCTCTGCTTTGATATGCTGTATTGATATACTGTATTGAAATACTGTATTATCTTATATATTATAATAAAGTATAAGGAACCCTCCTATATATTTTCTGTATCAGTGTAAATCTCAAAAGGTCAGGTGAACTCTCATCACAAGAGGGCAGCGTAGAATGTCTTCCATATTCATACTCACCATACACATTCCTACCCTTTACACCCTACTTACACATTTAGAAGGACCTTTGTAGGTAGGTAAAAGTACAATTAAAAGCCTGGCTCTTTATTGTGGAATGGTTTTACGTCCATGTTTGTGAAATGTGATTGATTGTTTTATATACCTTAGTTGAATGCACTGACTGTAAGTTGCTCTGGATAAGACCATCTGCTAAATTACTGAAATGTAATTAAAAATGTCTGACAAAGGTCATGAGGCCAAACTACTGATACTTTGCTTGCGCATTGTGCAGGATTTCCTTTTAATCTGTTTGAAAATGTTCCAGTCTTCCTCTGACATTTCCTCCATCTGCTGCTCAGAAGTCAGGAATTTCCCCCTGAGGTCAAACACCCAGACAGACCAATGAGGATGGAGATGATCTCTCCGTTTTGTCTCAGGAAATTGTTTTCTTTTGTCACAGGACGCTTATTATGAAACGAAACATAATGTCCTCTTTAATGAAAATGGATGACCCCTTTCATAAGAGTGAATAAAATAAGCGTAGAATGGAGTGCGCCAAGTGAACCAAGCTTAAGGCCCGTACAAGCCATCCTCTTACTACAGTAGAGCCTTAGGGTCAAAAATACTCTTGTGTTTGTCCCACCACCACCAGTTTGAAAGCCCTTGAATGGTGAATACAGTGATTATACAAACATTATGGCTTTTTATTCTCGCTGGTGGACATTCACAAGGAGGAGCTTTTATATGGATGTCAAAGGAGAGGACAGGACTGATTGAGTTATCTCAGCAGTAGGTGCTAGGAGCAGCTCTCAGAGAGGGTCGCCAGCTATCTGAGAAGAGGACAGAGAGAAAGCTTCAAATGAGGATATCCACACAGTCATACAGCTTTGAAAACAGCTTCGCTCCCTGGAGCTTTAAGTGAGAGATCTTTAAACTACAGCAGAAAGATAGATTCTTCGTCCTCTCAAAATAACATGGTCAAGGCCAGCTAAACCAGGGGTATACGAGGTCCAGATTACTGCTGGTTTTCTCTTCTACCTGATAATGAATTGCACCCACCTGGTGTCCCAGAACTAAATCAGCCCCTGATTAGATGGGAAGAATAAAAAAAAGCTGTGGAATATTTACATTTGAGGGAGCTATAGGAAAGTGGACATCTGTTTTAGTGCAAAGACTGTGCTGCCATCTAGTGGGGAAAAGTTAGATTGTTCATCTGCAAAGTAGCAGTACAGACATATTCTGTTCCATTGTTTCCCGGATGGGGGTGATGTCTATTAATCAGTGTAATATTGTTGAATGTTTCAGTAGGATCAATGATGAATTCTTCATTAATAGTGACACAGATGAACTAGTTAACCAGCTGCTACTCACATAGTTCCACTAATTAAAATACACAAACAATAGGGTCCTGGAAATGCCTTATGGTACAGTGCAGACTGGTTTGTTTCTGTCACAGAAGAAAAGAAATATGATTTAAGATCATCTAAATAATCTAATGCTTTCCTCTCCAATAAACACAATCAAGACAGACTGAGGTAGTGCACTTGGTGGGAGGAGGCCCTTCTTAGACTCAACTCCACATCCTCACGTGCTCAGTTAAGTTTCATTCAGTTCAAGGTCTTGCACAGAATTCACTTCACCAAAGAAAAACTTAAATTCCTTCCAGACAGAAATGGCACGTGATAGATGTTCAATCACTCCGGCAGACCACACCCATATGTTTGATTCATGTTTTAAGCTGTCTGAGTGTTGGTCATGCTTGTTTAATAAGAACATTCTAGATATTGACCCGCAGCCTTGTCCTTTGAAAGCTATATTTGGAGTTCCATCTTTGTTTCCTATTCTCACTAAAGTAAAACAGACGTTGTAACTTCCTTCATAGCCCGCCGGCAGATCTAGCTTAATTGGAAATCCTCCACACCTCCCACTGTATCAGCCTGGTTGAAAGATCCAATGTATTTTATACATTTAGAGAAAATGAAATACACTTTGAGAGGTTGTACTGCCAAAACATTTTTTTAGATAGCAGCATTTAATTTCCTTTTTTTTAACAGTTGCCTTCTACTGATCTGGAGTAATAAGTTTGGCCAACGGGATAAGAGAGGGTGTGGGAGGGAATGGACAGTATGTTGTGATATGTATTTATTTATTTGTGTGTATGTATATGTGTGTATATATGTACAGTGCATTCGGAAAGTATTTCGACCCCTTCCCTTTTTCCACATTTTGTTATGCTACAGCCAAATTGAGCAATTGGAGGAGAAGGGCCTTGGTCAGGGAGGTGACCAAGAACCCAATGGTCGCTCTGACAGAG
>NC_074696.1:26794838-26829838 GCF_029448725.1 Salvelinus fontinalis | reverse complement strand
AACCAGCATGGCTGCCACAGCATTCTGCAGCGATACGCCATCCCATCTGGTTTGCGCTAAGTGGGACTATAATTTGTTTTTCAACAGGACAATGACTCAACACACCTCCAGGCTGTATAAGGGATATTTGACCAAGAAGGAGAGTGATGGATTGCTGCATCAGATGACCTGGCCTCCACAATCACCCAACCTCAACCCAATTGAGATGGTTTGAGAGGAGTTGGACCGCTGAGTGAATGAAAAGCAGTCAACAAGTGCTCAGCATATGTGGGAACTCCTTCAAGACTGTTGGAAAAGCATTCCAGGTGAATCTGGTTGAGAGAATGCCAAGAGTGTGCAAAGCTGTCATCAAAGCAAAGGGTGGCTACTTTGAAGAATCTAAAATCTAAAATATATTATGATTTGTTTAACCCTTTTTTGGTTAACTGTAATTACATAGTTTTGATGTATTCACTATTATTCCACAATGTAGAAAATAGTAAAAATAAAGAAAAACCCTTGAATGAGTAGGTCCCAATTTTTGTCTGGTACTGTATATATATATATATATATATGATAAGTTGTATCCATTGATGGTGAGAAATTAGATAGTACAGCCACAGGACTTTGGTGTTCCTGAAGAGTGTGTAGGGCCGGGTGAACCCAGCAGGACAGAGAAGTGAAACACAGAGAGCTGTGATGTATGAGTCTCCAGAGCTTTGAGCTGGGCAGCAGGGCCCATATTCCCTCATTCCACCCTTCTCAGTGACCTCTGACCTGGAAGCACTAAACTTCCAGCAACCTCAGTCTCCCAGGGATGAACCACAAAGCGTGACATCCTGGGGATGAAGTGGGGTGATGGATAATTTAATTGGAATTGATTTGCACAGTTCTATGTCACTATGAGAGGCAGGGCTTTTCGGCATGGCCAGGCAGGTGGCTTTTTATTGGTGGCTATGACGTTCCTGGTGGGACCAGGCCAGACACCAAGCATGCGCTCACACACACACACACTCACACACACCTTGTGTTGTGTGCTGCCACTCACACAATGATCAACCAGATGTGTGTTACGTATGCAGGTTTACAGTCCAGACCGAGAACTTTAGTGGGGAAAACCTCTGCTGTACCGTAAGTAACAGTGTACTTCTGAAGGGATCAGTACAACACACACACACGCACGCACACACACACACACACACACACACACACACACACACACACACACACACACACACACACACACACACACACACACACATACACACACACAGACACACACACACACACACACACACACACACACACACTGTCATTCACTTTCTGAAAGAATAACGAATGCAATTAAATTTGTTTTCCACAAGTCCTTGGTCCCAGGCAGCCACAGTTAATGGACTGGCACGACATCAAAACGCCTTTCTGTTGAAGCCCAAGCCCTGGTCTGAGTCCCAAATTGCACCCTATGGGCCCTGGTCAAAAGTTGTGCCCTACTATGTTTGGGATAGGGTGCAATTTTGGACAAAGCCCTGGTCGTTTACATCAGGAGCCGACAGGGTATTGTATTATTAACATATTATTCCAATGTTGGGAAAATGTTGGCAACGGGTACCAGGATAGAACCAGGTTCTGTTAGATGAAAACCATTCATGCTTTATAAGTTGCTATTCCCTCTACTGTTGAGGTGACATTCCCACTCCTTTCTGTTCGGCCAAAAGAAAATCCTCAAATCCAGTTCACAATATCAAAATTGAAACTGTTACTACCAACAGTGTCTCATGTTAGAAAAGAACACATTCATCTTTCCAGTCCACTGTGTGCACTTGCGTATGGAATGTATGCATGAGCATATGTGAATGTGAGTTTGGGCACAGGCTCCAGATTCCCACTGTCTCATCCATGTGACTATCTCCTTAGATGAAGGGGCCAATTGACCATAACAGTTTCTTGTTCTTTTTTCTGTAGCCGTGATACCAACAGACATCAAGCTGTAGAGTCGACCTCTCATTACTCGGCTTCCTCCCCTGCCATCCATCCCACATCTGGAATCAATTAGACATGCCTAGCCCTAACGAGAGAGAGAGAGAGAGAGAGAGAGAGAGAGAGAGAGAGAGAGAGAGAGAGAGAGAGAGAGAGAGAGAGAGAGAGAGAGAGAGAGAGAGAGAGAGAGAGAGAGAGAGAGAGAGAGAGAGAGAGAGAGAGAGAGAGAGAGAGAGAGAGGAGAGAGAGAGAGAGAGAGGAGAGAGAGAGGAGAGGAGAGAGAGAGAGAGAGAGAGAGAGAGAGAGAGAGAGAGAGAGAGAGAGGAGAGAGAGAGAGAGAGAGAGAGAGAGAGAGAGAGAGAGAGAGAGAGAGAGAGAGAGAGAGATTCACACCTGGGGTGTCTGATTGGCATCTTTCTGTTATTGCATTACAGCACATCTGCTGCTAGACCAGTCAGGTCCAGGAGAGATTATGTGGTATGGAAGGAGGGAGAGGAGAAGGGGTAGGGCCCTTCAACTCCCTACTGACTTTATGTGACATGGAATCATATGATGTACCCTGCCTCTCAGTAGCTGATCTAAAGGGAAGTCGATGCAACGACTTCCACTGATCCACTCCAATCCAGCTGGGCTAATGCAACCCCTGCGTCTATCAAATTACACCATTTAAGAGAAAACCAATGATTGCAAAGGAAAATGTCAGCTTTAACTTCTAACACCGTGATTTTACATCCATTTTACTTTATTTCACAGTGACAGGGCTATATGCTGCGACGCAGCCTCTATGATGTAATGTAAACGTTACATGGATTAGTTAGCGTATATATTTTTTACAGTGTGGTGGATGATGGCACCATCCTTTAGGAACGTATAATTCAACCTAGATCCTAGACCGCCAAAAATAAATAAACATATGAAATAGAATAGTGTGTGTGTGTGTGTGTGTGTGTGTGTGTGTGTGTGTGTGTGTGTGTGTGTGTGTGTGTGTGTGTGTGTGTGTGTGTGTGTGTGTGTGTGTGTGTGTGTGTGTGTGTGTGTGTGTGTGTGTGTGTGTGCGCGCGCGCGCGCATGTGCGTGTGTGCTAGCTAGCTGTGTGGCTGAGGCTAGAATGTTCGACTTCAGCCATTTTGCCTTGAGAGGCCCATGATTGATGTGTCTTGGAGATCATTTGGACGGGAAATGGCCGAGCTTTACCACACAGATATTTTCATCTTCCTCGCGGACCACCAGGGCTCTCAGTCCCCTGTGGTTGTTGGGGAACTATTGGAGGCAGGAAGGAAGGAGAGGATGGTATGTATGGTTCTCCTGAGGAAGGGTAGTTAGTGAACAGGCATAAAACCAACCGGCATGTTGTCAAAACTGCCTTTATTACTGTAAAAGGACCGGTACTTCTGCAGAGTTAAAGGCATGTTTTTTAACTAGGCAAGTCAGTTAAGAACACATTCTTATTTTCAATGACGGCCTAGGAACAGTGTGTTAACTGCCTTGTTCAGGGGGAGGACAACAGATTTTTACCTTGTCAGCTCGGGGATTCGATCTTGCAACCTTTCGATTACAAGTCCATCGCTCTAACCACTAGGCTCCATGTCGAGTGTCACTTCCTGACCATAGTAAGCTGTTCGTTCTCTGTGTTGGTTGGGGCGTGATAGTGACTTGGGTGGGTCATCTAGGTGATTCTGTATTTCTATTTTGGCCTGATATGGATCCCAATCAGAGGCAGCTGTTTATCGTTGTCTCTGATTGGGGATCATATTTAGGTAGCCATTTCCTCATTTGTGTTTGTGGGATCTTGTCTATGTTTAGTTGCCTGTCAGCGCTAGTTGTATAGATCCACGTTTCGTTTGGTTGTTCGTTTTGTTGTTTTTGTTCGGTATTCATTTATTAACTTTTTATGGCTGCAGGGGCAGTATTGAGTAGCTTGGATGAAAAGGTGCCCATTGTAAACGGCCAGCTCCTCAATCTCAGTTGCTAATATATGCATATTATTATTAGTATTGGATAGAAAACACTCTAAAGTTTCCAAAACTGTCAAAATATTGTCTGTGAGTATAACAACCGATATTGCAGGCTAAACCCTGAGGAAAATCCAAACAGGAAGTGGCTTCTATTTTGAAAACTCCATGTTCCATAGCCTCCCTTTGCTGGATTTAAAGGGATATGAACTAGATTTCCTATCGCTTCCTCAAGGTGTCAACAGTCTTCAGACATAGTTTCAGGCTTTTATTTTGAAAAATGAGCCAGAACGATAACATCTCGTCAAGTGGTCACATAAGTTTTGCTCGCGCAACAGAGTTTGGACAGGCATTGTTTTTCCCTCTCCTACTGTGAAAGACATTTGCGGTTGATATATTATCGATTACATATCTTAAAGACAACCTGAGGATTGATTATAAAAAAACGTTTGACATGTTTCTGTGGACATTATGGAAACTATTTGGAATTTTCGTCTGCGTTGTCGTGACCGCTCTTTCCTGTGGATTTCTGAACATAACGCGCCAAACAAACAGAGGTATTTTGGATATAAAAATAATCTTTATGGAACAAAAGGAACATTTGTTGTCTAACTGGGAGTCGCGTGAGTGAAAACATCCGAAGATCATCAAAGGTAAACGATTAATTTGATTGCTTTTCTGATTTTCGTGACCGAGCTACTTGATGCTAAGTGTACTTAATGTTTTGTCGAGCGATCGATAAACTTACACAAATGCTTGGATTGCTTTCGCTGTAAAGCATAATTTCAAAATCTGACACGACAGGTGGATTAAGAAAAGGCTAAGCTGTGTTTTCCTATATTGCACTTGTGATTTCATGAATATAAATATTTTTTGTAATATTTATTGAATGTAGCGCTATGCTATTCAGCGGTTGTTGATGACACTTATCCCGTTAACGGGATTGCAGCCATAACAGGTTAAAGAATAATGTACGCCTACCACGCTGCACCTTGGTCCATTCCTTACGACGATCGTGACACCGTATGTAGTGTGGTCAGGCTAACCACTAGGTGACCCTGGTAGGCCCTCTTCAACACAGAGAGGGAGTAGCTAGGCTGCTTAATCTTTTACTGCAGTGGGCTAAATCAGAGTCACTCAGAGAGTTCCTTGGTATTCTTAAATAAAGTATACACCTCACACAGATGGTTATGGGCTTAAAAAAATAAGACACCTGTACCATGTTGAAATGTATTAAATTTGGAGTTTGCACCCTAATATTACACTTTATATACATCACAGAAATATAAAGAAACGGTTTGTCTTTGACTGCAGAAGAGGGCTACAGCCTACTGTGGGCCTAAGCTTAGCCATTTCAGGCCATTGAAGTGATCTACAAGTCTTGTTTCCAGAACACTAGTTCTATTCTTGTCTTTTACAATCCTGTGTGACTGGATGTCCATCAATTCAGTCAAAATACAAGTAAATCACACAGGAATGCTAAGAGCAATATTTTGAAGAAGGGGTTAAGTTATAAAAAGCAGCAGCAAGAGTTTTGTTTTCAATGATAACATTACATCCTAAATGGCTTCGCCTACCAAACAGACAGGAAATAATAAATTGTGGCTTAACTATAACAGTGATGATTAATTTTATAAAAAGTATCCTGCAAGGTAATCCCAAAGCTGTAAATTCTAACTCCGCTCCCCTGGCTCACCAACAAACTGCAAAAACAGATACACACACCCACTCAAATGAAAGAGTAGACTAGAGGAGAAAGTGCTTCTCTGTGCAACAATAAAAGGCGTATTGTTGTCCATGTTACCAGAGCCACAGGTCTCAATGTAGCTCAGAGGCCATTAAGACTCCCACCAGAAGCCTTCCGGACGATCACTACTCCTCTCACTACTCCTCTCGCCAATGTTTCAGTCTCCAGTATCCTCCAGGCTCACAGGAAATATCTGTTGCATATACAACTCTACCTCTGGGCTTTAGGAGGATTCTTAACCTAATCAAACCCAACCAATTGGTGTGATGATGTTGCCATAGAAGTATACATCTTTTCAGGTGTCATATTTGGTCGATATCTCTTCTGAGGGGCCGAATGGATTTGACTCTCCAAAACAGATCAATCTCAGTCTTCTCTCTTCCAAGAAATGGTCATTGGTCACTGCTAAGTGACACCGCAAGAATACTGTCTCTCATTGGTCAAGCAATCACACCCTAAACAATGTTGGCTGTCACAGTGGAATAAAAGCTGCTAAACTGATGACATCAAGCGTGGAAGATCCAATTCATATAACGGACATACATAGTGTTGGGCTCAAATGTGTTATATCATGTATTTCTATCAGATTAACAAAGGCATGGTAGTGAGAGTTCTTGTATAACATTCAAACCCTCACTGTATGCTTCAACTCGTCCTTTTGAACTTACTAAAGCTTTTGATGAGTGCTGCTAGACAGCTAGAGTACAGGGGATGCTAGAACCTAGCCTCTGGCTGGATGTATATTTAGTGAAGTGAGAGTTTTTACAGACTACCTAGCTCTCATTGTGGCTCAGCGTGAGACTGTATTATGGAGAGCCATGATGGGCTTCTTGTAAAGAGACTGTTTAACCTACAGCTGGCTAGCAGACCGTCGTAACACTGAATAGGACCTAGCTACGTCTTCCACTGTGATGTGATAATAGCTGCATCAACTTGTCATTAGCTTCTGCCGAGTCTCCAACAACCAGATGTTCTGGTTTTCACTGGAAATGGAAAGAGAGCCTGTGACGTGACTTCCGCTTTTGAACGTTAACAAGGTGACACTTAACTCCTCCTCCATATTGACTGGATTGGTTCAACAGTGCAGAAGATAACCTCCCCCGACAGTATTTAGGGGATCTAGTTTCAGGCATTTATTTTTACGCTTGCTACGCTAGGTTACCTTGGCATAGACCTTCCCTCCAGGAACAATAAAGTTATTTAAATTTCAATACTGCATCTGATCTATCGCTGGGATTGTAACATGGCTGTTGAGTTTCAGTGGGCTCCAGAGAAAGTAGTTCCAGTCAGACCACCTTGGATCCATACGCCATTGGAGATTTGGCAAAGTAGACGCCTAGGCCACGGAGGCAGCACTAACTTTCTTTTCAACACACACACACGTACACACGTACGTACACACACACACACACACACACACACACACACACACACACACACACACACACACACACACACACACACACACACACACACACACACACACACACACACACCTTAAATTCCATGGAGGACCACAAACAAGGAGGCTATCTCTCTGAGAGGGATACCACACAAACTGTTCAAACACGGTAAAGCGTAGATACATTCACGAAGGTAGAGTGAGTTTTGATGTCATTGTTGTTTTCATTATACCACCTTTTATAAACTGGGTGTTTCGAGCCCTGAATGTTGATTGGCTGAAAGCCGTGGTATATCATATATAATACACTAGATAGCTCCATTTTCAGCCTTGGAACTGGATGAGGTTTTCATTGCCAAGCGAAATACTCAGAAAACTCTTGCCAACGCCAACACCAACCAAACAGAACTGCATATCATTGTTGAACAGAACTTTGAAACGTGTATACAGTGTGTTGCGTAGCTTGGCAAAACCTTTACATTCTCATGGAGCAGGAAAATTGGAAATGGCTGACCGATTATAATCTTTCGGTTGTTTTTAGAGTTTTCTTTTTATTGATGTTGTGTTATTGTTTGTATTTAGTATGCATGCACACACACATACACACACAGACATGCAAACACACACTCACTCACACATGCACACGTGCAATCACAAAAACACACACACACACACACATACACTTAGGTGTACACACTCCTGTGTTCACATATCTTTTCAAACAGCCCCTCCAGTTAACCATCTGTGTCTCTGCACATAAACACACCTTCTGTCCAGCTTCAGACATCTACAATAAAAAGCTGAGCCCATTGTTGATTCTCCTCCTCTGTTCCTCCCTTCTTTCTCTGGATGGTTTCTAGTGGAACATTGATGTAGGGTGTCACACACACACACACACACACACACACACACACACACACACACACACACACACACACACACACACACACACACACACACACACAGTTATAAATGGCCAGGCTTCTCTGTAGTGCATGTCCTCATCTGTCTGCACAGCGGGATGCTGTGGAGTCTGGCAGGAGAAACTGAGGAGGGGAGGAGAGGAGAAGAGGACAGGAGGACTGGAAGGGAAGAGAGGAGAAGAGGACAGGAGGACTGGAAGGGAAGAGAGGAGAAGAGGACAGGAGGACTGGGTGGGAAGAGAGGAGAAGAGGACAGGAGGACTGGAAGGGAAGAGAGGAGAAGAGGACAGGAGGACTGGATGGGAGGAGAGGAGAAGAGGACAGGAGGACTGGATGGGAGCAGAGGAGAAGAGGACAGGAGGACTGGGTGGGAGGAGAGGAGAAGAAGACAGGAGGACTGGGTGGGAGGAGAAGAGAAGAGGACAGGAGGACTGGATGGGAAGAGAGGAGAAGAGGACAGGAGGACTGGAAGGGAAGAGAGGAGAAGAGGACAGGAGGACTAGATGGGAGGAGAGGAGAGGAGAAGAGGACAGGAGGACTGGATGGGAGGAGAGGAGAAGAGGACAGGAGGACTGGAAGGGGAGAGAGGAGAAGAAGCCAGGAGGACTGGATGGGAAGAGAGGAGAAGAGGACATGAGGACGATGGGAGGAGAGGAGAAGAGGACAGGAGGACTGGAAGGGAGGAGAGGAGAAGAGGACAGGACAGGAGGACTGGATGGGAGGAGAGGAGAAGAGGACAGGAAGACTGGAAGGGAAGAGAGGAGAAGAGGACAGGAGGACTGGATGGGAAGAGAGAGGAGAAGAGGATAGGAGGACTGGAGGGGAAGAGAGGAGAAGAGGACAGGAGGACTGGATGGGAGGAGAGGAGAAGAGGACAGGAGGACTGGAAGGGAAGAGAGGAGAAGAGAACAGGAGGACTGGAAGGGAAGAGAGGAGAAGAGGATAGGAGGACTGGAAGGGAAGAGAGGAGAAGAGGACAGGAGGACTGGATGGGAGGAGAGGAAAGAAGAAGAAATGCTGAGTCCCTGGTGCCAGCACCCTGTCGGTTCACACACACACAAGCACACACGCGCGCACGCACACACACACACATTTACACTATGTGAAATATTTGTTTGAAGTATTCTAGTCCCCCTGTACACACACACACAGTAGTAACATAGACATACAGCACCAGCCTCTATAATGGCCTCTAATGGTATATGGCCTCCAATGAGGCATTGATTTGCGATCCGATGACTAACTGGACGCCCCGTCATTCACGTTATCAATGGGGTGTGAGAGGAGAGAGAGGAAGGCTGTTGGTATTTGGCACCAGAGATCCCCCACACAGGGTGCCAAACCAAACAGAGGCTTAAGCCCCAAGACACTGGACAAACCGTTCTCTGTCATCGCAATACTTCACGCTGTCTCCACCACCACCCAGCCAAAAATACATGGTGCATATCCTGTGGATGTGGAAGTCAGAGAAGGAAGAGAAGGAGAACGAAGGAGAACGAAGGAGAATGCTCTCTCTTTTTCTTTCTTTCTTTTTCTCTCTCTCTCTCTCTGTCTTTCTCTCTGTTCTCTCATTCTCTCTCTGTCTCTCTCTGTGTTCTCTCATTCTCTCTCTGTCGCTAAAGCCAGAAAACAACTCTTTAAAAACTGGTTGGACCTCAGCTTGAGACCTACAGAGACAGGGAAGAGATTTGTTATATTATTAATCTGTATAATAGTCCTTTGACAACTCTCATAACAGGAGGAAGGAAAATAAGCGGACGTATGGTAGAAGGTGGAAGTAGGAAGGAGAGAACAGTACTAATAAGCATGGCTTGCTTCTGAAATTCTCCCAGTTCAATGCCTGTATATGAACTGTTCAAATAGTTAACAGAAATTATTTACCATAACTTTTGCTTTAAATCACTATAATATACTGTAGGCCCATATACTGTCTACAGATGTTCTCAAACTTGTTCTTTAATTGAAGGAAAATAATCATATTTATCCTTTAGGGCCATAGCACAGATAGAACAAGGAGACAGATATTTCACTGGATGTATAAATGTGAAGCATCCGGTTGGCCTTTCCACTCACTACCAAATATGGTAGTGAGAGGAAGCCTACTGGCGGGCTGTTGGAGAAGATGGAACGAGATAGATTTTGGCCGACATTCTGCAAATGTTCTCATCGATTAAACATTTGTCCTCAAACGGTTTTCTGTTCCCAAAACTAGAATCTGTTATGAACAGAGTGGACTAAGTTTTGTAGACTTTACACTTTGCAAAAATCGCACTGTTTAGAAGTAGTGCAATGGCGAATTGAGTTATTGCACATGCTCACTTTACAGAGTAGGCGTTCCTTAATGAAAATATGCAGATATTATGTCTTCCATTACTTTTCACTCTGGGATGCAGCATTAGGTTGAGGTTCATTACGTGTTCAATTCAGGAATTTAATTGAAATTAATTGCAGAAATCGAAAAATCACCATAGGAAAATAATAGGCAACTTTGTATTTGTCCCCCCAAGTTTTCTGAGCAAACAAAAAATGTGATTTATTTTTTATTGTTGGACATAAAATACTGTAGAATGATGTAAAATCATCAGGAAATCATTTTAATTTATGAAATCTGTTCCAAACTATTCCCATGCATAATAGAGGGATGCTGTCTATATGTGATCGTATACAAACATAAGCAAGGTTTGAAATTATTATCTTTTAGTCAAATATTATATTTGTTTGTGCTTATTGCTGTCAATTTGTAGTCTACAAATTATTTGTAATTATGTTTCGGCCCCAGACCATGCGCTCATGAAAAAATCGGCCTACTGCTGAAACTAGTTGATGATCCCTGGTCTAGGTTGTCGATGCTATATTGCAGACAGGAAACACACTGGTGGGAAAGCACATGAGGGCAGTCTAGCCTATGGCAGTGGCAGCAGTGGGTATACTGCCCCCACAGGACGAGTGTTGAAACAGCAGCACAAACACACACACACACACACACGCACACACACAGACACATACACACAAACAAACACACATACACACACCTGGTTTCCACAAACAGAACGCTCCTTACTTTTCTCACATTTTTTGTCCACACACACACACACGTACTGTACACACACACACCTCTTGTCACATTGTCACACAGTCTCCACACACGTCACATGATCCCCGGTGGCGCACCATGCCCGGGCCACTGTTGATGTTATTTCACGGCCTCTTGGGTACCACATAGCACGGCGCTGCAGCTTCTACACATCCTGAGAGGAGCTGAGCCCAGCGGTTTGGTTTGGTGCTTTTGTCCACCTTTCAACTATCTCTTTCTCACACAAAATACACACACACACACACAGAAATACACATATACACAAGCTGCCCTGCCTCAGCCAGGAACTTCCAGTCACAGTGAAGATTTATGAAGGCCCTCACCGTTGGGGGCTCAGGCTCTCTGCAGAGGGCAGAGGGGTTTGTTCTTTAAACAATAACATCCAACCACACCACCACGGAGGAGAGACGAGATGGAACTCTATGGGCCATAGACTGTAACTCTCTGAGACGGCAGAGCAGAGCTGGGGCTAGGCTTGGCTTGGCTGGACAAAATGTACCTTCTAATAACTATTTACTTCAAGGGTTCTATGTCATATTCTAGGGAAATGGTCAGAAGCAGATGTATTACATTCAGTTGTCTTTGTAATAACACTGTTATCTCTCTTGTAATAACACTGTTATCTCTCTTGTAATAACACTGTTATCTCTCTTGTAATAACACTGTTATCTCTCTTGTAATAACACTGTTATCTCTCTTGTAATAACACTGTTATCTCTCTTGTAATAACACTGTTATCTCTCTTGTAATAACACTGTTATCTCTCTTGTAATAACACTGTTATCTCTCTTGTAATAACACTGTTATCTCTCTTGTAATAACACTGTTATCTCTCTTGTAATAATGTTGTATTAGCATCATGACCATAAAGACACCACATAGGGGCCGTCACATTGTGACCACACCTATTGACCGTGACCAGGTAACAATGAACAGAACCCTGACGGTCTCTAGTTTAGATCTACTGTGGTCCATGGCTTTAGAGTGAAGTGCTCAACTCTGTGATATTCTGAGTAATGTTGCTGACAAAGGATTTTGAGAAGTACCACATAGTTTGTTTTATTTCATTTTGTTCAAGTGCTTTCTACTTTTCTACCTTCCAATTAATCTCTCTTTCTCTCAGCTTTACACTCCCTTGCCCCCCCATCTCTCTCTCTCTCTCTCTCTCTCTCTCTCTCTCTCTCTCTCTCTCTCTCTCTCTCTCTCTCTCTCTCTCTCTCTCTCTCTCTCTCTCTCTCTCTCTCTCTCTCTCTCTCTCTCTCTCTCTCTCTCTCTCTCTCTCTCTCTCTCTCTCTCTATATATATATATATATATATATATATATATATATCTCTCTCTCTCGCTTTCTCTCTGTGTCTCTCTCTCTCTCTATATATATATATCTCGCTCTCTCTCTCTCTCGCTTTCTCTCTGTGTCTCTCTCTCTCCCACTTTCTCTCTCTCACTTTCTCCCTCTCCCACGTTCTCTCTCTCTCCTGTTCCGGACAGTTTAACACATGCCAGACATCTCCAGTCCATGCAGAAATGTGTGTGGGGGTAGTGGAAGTGATGAAAGATCGGTCATAACATGTGCAAAAGTCTGCCATTAGCACATATGCTTCTTTCATACATTTCATATTTCACATTTATCCTTTTCATTATTCCAGTTTGAAAGGAAAAGCCATGGTTTATTATTTAATGACCAATAATTGCTATGGATAGATGGCAACCATCGCTGAGAAAGAGTCAAGCAGATGTAGCATAAGGATCCCTGTATTCTATTGGACACACACACACACAACCTGTAGATCCCTGGACAGTCAGAGATATTTTGGACAGCTTTGGCTGATTATGTCATTCGGAAGTGAACATGATTTATTTTGATGACCTCTAACATTTTGGGTCGCGGGGTTAAAGGTTGTTCTTCAGGAGACGTGATGAGGTGCTACAGGGGGAGACTGGGTGACTGGAATTAGGTGCACTGTACTATACTCAGCACACACACACACACACAAACCACAAGCATGTACGCATGCACACACACACACTCTCTGTCTGACTGACAGCCTGTTTACTGTGCCAGATCACATGTGGGAAATAACATGTGGGCATCTGGTTCTCAACCAAAGAGAAGCAAGGTAACTACTGAAGGTAAAATTAACCTAACTGGGTTATGGAAGTGCTACAGGAAGTACCATTCTGAGGGTTATGTGTTTGGGTTATTAGACAGTATTGTTCATATGAGAAAAAAATATTCAGAACTGAGAATAAATACAGTAGTGTAAGAGTATAAGAGTATATAAACATTATGTCCTTTTCCAGTGGGTGACAAGTTGTACAAAATGGTATTGATGGTTTTATTTCCGTATACCAAGTACCTGATAATCCACCAAGGTTGTGAGGACTTCTGAGCTGACACTCCCCACCAACCCTCTTCCAGGGCCCCATATTCAAAACGTGTCTCAGATTAGGAATGCTGTTCTAGTCTTAATCATTATGACCTAAAAGGCTAAATTGATCCTAGATAAGTACTCCTACTCTTAGACTTTGTAAATAACCCCCAGTGATCTGGGCCCGTATTCACAAAGCGTAACAGAGTACTGTAGGAGTGCTGATCTAGGATCAGGTCCCTTTCTTATTCATTATGATTTAAAGGGCAAAACTGATCCTAGATCAGCACTCCTGCTCTTCGACTGTGAATAATCCCCAGGGATCTGGTTTATGCTGTATCCCCTCACAGGCTATAAAGTGTTTTAAGCTCTGTGACCATAAGGAAAGAGGAAAGCGCTGGTCACTCACATTATGTCTCCCATAGCATTTGTTTATAGCTCTCTGTCCTCCTCTCTTCCTCTCTTTACAGCTCTCTACTTCACTCCAACCTTTATCGTCTTCAAACAAACCACCTGTCCAGGCTCCAGTCCTTCTGAATGCCTCCCCTTCTCTTCCCTGTCCTTTTCAATCTAGCATACTGTTTAACTGGCTGCCTTCAGACCATGCAGTGGAGCAGTGTTAAAACTTTACCTGTGTGTGTGTGTGTGTGTGTGTGTGTGTGTGTGTGTGTGTGTGTGTGTGTGTGTGTGTGTGTGTGTGTGTGTGTGTGTGTGTGTGTGTGTGTGTGTGTGTGTGTGTGTGTGTGTGTGTGTGTGTGTGTGTGTGTGTGTGTGTGTGTGTGTGTGTGTGTGTGTGTGTGTGTGTGTGTGGAGTAATGTTAAAACCTCAACCTGGCCGCCTCATGTGGTTTTAATTCAGGAAATTCAATTGATGAATATAAGTAATCTATGAGGATTTTTCAAGATTCATTCATTCATTTTCAGACAGGAATTTCAGACAGGACTGAAACAGACAGACTTACTAGGATGGAGAGGCCCAGACAGAGTACAGGGGTTGTCTGTCAACAATCTGCTCTCTTCCACTTTCCTTCCTCTCTTTTCCTCTCCTCACTTCTCCTCCACTCCCCTCGCTCTGGTCTCCTGCTTTATTTAGTCCCCAAGAACCAACCACTGCCTCGCCACAATACCACTTTAACAAAACACCTTCATGGAGACTCTCTTCCTTTCTTTCTTTCTCTCCCTCCTTCCTTCCTTCCTTCTGCCTGTGTGTGTGTGTGTGTGTGTGTGTGTGTGTGTGTGTGTGTGTGTGTGTGTGTGTGTGTGTGTGTGTGTGTGTGTGTGTGTGTGTGTGTGTGTGTGTGTGTGTGTGTGTGTGTGTGTGTGTGTGTGTGTGTGTGTGTGTGTGTGTGTGTGTGCCTCTCTTTTTTGATCTGGCTTTTTAATAAACACCTGGACAGTTAGTGGCATGACAACGAACCATCAGCGCTGTTCCTCACAGAAGCGTCATGTTCCTATTTTGAAGGGGCATTGACGGTCAAATTCAATATCAGTGAATTAAGTATGTGTAACAGAAAACTGCATCTTGTACATTTATATCCTACAAATGGATACGAGGGAACATTTGCAATAGGCATGACGTCTCTGTTTCCTCAGCTGCAAGAGGAAAAGGAAGCGGTCACCCAGTAGTCTGAATGTTTAGTAGTTTCTCCAGAAACCTCAGCACCGTGCCAGGGTCCTATTCATTAGGCCACACAACAGAATAAAATAAAATAAACGTTTTACAATGGAAAACAAAAATGTGTATTTCTTATTGGACAAGTGCGGGTAGTCCCTTCTTGATTCAGTCTGTTTTCTTCCGTTTAGTGCCTAATGAACAGGGCCCAGGTCTGCCCAGTATTGGTGTGGAGTCAGGGATCTGGCGGTTGGAAAAGCCAGCGGGGCAGCAACAGCATGTAGCACTTTGGCAGCAGAGAAGAGAAGATTGGTGGTGGTGAACTAAAATGTCCTGATGACTGCTGGGAAAAATAAAAAACGTTGGAAAATTGCTCAGTGACTGGGACAGGGAAAAGACATGCTGGGCTGAAGGAAGTATAGTGGAGAAATAGCAAGAAAATTGCCTTGGAAGAGCTAGGGAAGACCTTGGAAATCCCCAGAAGAAGAAAAAACATTGACTTACTGTAGATCAAAAGTGCAATGTGGGTGACATATCTGTCTTCGACTGTGCCATGGGTCAAGGAAATTATACTCATGTCCAAACTGGTTGAGTTTCCACTTGAAGAGAATAAGAACAACCTGCAAACGGTTTTTGGTATTGAATAAAATACAAATATATTACTAGAGATGACACTGGCAGGGCCATAGCTACATATGAGGACACTGAGGTCTGAGCCTTGTTAATAATACAAAATAAAATACAAATGTAGGAACTGTCCAGGTCTCAACTTACTGTGGAGAGTTAGACAAGTAGAATACACAAGGTGCAATTTCGAAAACTTGGTTGTGCGGCAGCAGTTTTGGTTGTGCGTCAGCACTTAAAAACTTCTCTAGGATAGGGGGCAGAGTTTTCACTTTGGGAAAAATAGCGTGCCCAATTTCAACTTCCTTCTACTCATCCCCAGAATATAAGATATGCATATTATTAGTAGATTTTGATAGAAAACACTCTGAAGTTTCTAAAACTGTTTGAATCATGTCTGTAAGTATAACAGAACTTATGTAGCAGGCAAAACCCAGAGGACTAACCATAATTCTTTTTATTTTTTTAAGTCACTGTCTGTTCAATGAGTTTTCATTGGGAAGCCATATTTCTACTCACTCTGTTCTCAGTTCTTACTGCTTCCACTGGATGTCACCAGTCTTAGGAAATAGGTTGAGGTTATTCATTTGTGCAATGAAGAAGAAGGCCATCAGGAAGTAGAGTAACGTCATGTGTACTGTTTGAGAGTTGCGCAAGACTAAAAAAGTATCGTTAGTTTGTTGATCTCCTGTATTGAAAACAGATAGACCCGTCTTCAATTTGATCGATTATTAACGTTTACAAATGAATTACAAAAGTAGTTTGAAATGTTTTGGCAAAGTTTAGAGGTAAGTTTTGAGATATTTTGTAGTGACAACAGCACAAATTGGAAGCTGTTTTTTTCTGGATCAACCGCGCCAAATAAATGGACAATTTGGATATATATGGACGGAATTAATCGAACAAAAGGACCATTTGTGATGTTTATGGGACACATTGGACTGCCATCAAAAGAATCTCGTCAAAGGTAATGCATGTTTTATATTTTATATCTGCGTTTTGAATTGCGCCTGCAGGGTTGAAATATGCTACTCTCTTTTGTTGACATTGTGCTATCATCAAATAATAGCATCTTATGCTTTCGCCGAAAAGCGTTTTTGAAATCTGACATCTTGGCTGGATTCACAACGAGTGTAGCTTTAATTTGGTATCTTACATGTGTGATTTAATGAAAGTTTTAATGAAGAATAAACGAAGCGTGACGTTCTGGAGTGCTCACAGGCAACTACACATAAACAAGATCCCACAAAAACCAGTGGGGAAATGGCTGCCTAAATATGATCCCCAATCAGAGACAATGCTAAACAGCTGCCTCTGATTGGGAACAATACCAGGCCAACCTAGATTACCCACCCTAGTCACACCCCGACCTAACCAAAATAGAGAATATAAAGGCTCTCTAGGGTCAGGGCGTGACGGTACACCCCCCCCCCCCCCCCCCCCCCCCCCCCCCAAAGGTGCTCGGACTGGTCCTCGGCGCAGAGGAGGACCCCGGGTTGAACGCCGCACCCGGACTGGGCACCGGCGCCAAGGAAGGCTCCGGCCATGGAGCTGAGTTGTCCGCCGTGCCTGGACTGGGTACCGGCGCAGAGGAAGGCTCCGGCCTTGGAGCGGGACTGGACGCCATGCCTGGACTGGGCACCGGCGCAGAGGAAGGCTCCGGCCTTGGAGCGGGACTGGACGCCGTGCCTGGACTGGGTACCGGCGCAGACGGAGGCTCCTGCCATGAAGCAGGACTGGATGCCGTGCCGTGCCGTGCCGTGCCTGGACTGGGCACCGGCGCAGAAGAAGGCTCCTGCCCTGGAGCGGGACTGGACACCGTACCCGGACTGGGTACCGGCGCAGAGGTTGGCTCCTGCCATGGATCAGGACTGTGGACCGTTGCAGGAGGTTCCGGACTGTGGACCGTCGTAGGAGGTTCAGGACTGTGGACCGTCGCAGGAGGTTCCGGACTGTGAACTGTCGCCGGAAGCTCTGGACTGTGAACCGTCGCCGGAAGCTCTGGACTGGGGACCGTCGCCGGAAGCTCTGAACTGTGAACCGTCGCCGGAAGCCTGGTGCGTGGAGCCGGCACAGGTGGCACCGGACTGGTGACACGCACTTCAGGGCGAGTGCGAGGAGCAGGCACAGGACGTACCGGACTGGGAAGGCGCACTGGAGGCCTAGTGCGTGGAGCCAGCACAGGTGGCTCCGGACTGGTGACACGCACTTCGGGGCGAGTGCGAGGAGCAGGCACAGGACGTACCAGACTGGGAAAGCGCACTGGAGGCCTGGTGCGTGGAGCCGGCACAGGTGGTACCGGACTGGTGACACACACTTCAGGGCAAGTGCGAGGAGCTGGCACAGGACGTACTGGGCTGTGGAAGCGCACTGGAGACCTGGTGCGTGCAGCCGGTACAGTTTTTACCAGACTGCTAGCACGCTCCTCAGGACGAGTACGGAGAGCTGACTCAGGTGGCATCAAGCAGGTAGCATAACACGCTCCCTAGGGCGAATGTCGCGCATCATATACCAACACAACAACTTTCTAATTTCTCTCTCCTCCAATTTCTCCATCAACTCACTGACGGTCTCTGACTCTCTCCGTTCACTCTCCTCCAATTTCTCCAACTTCTCCCAGATTGGCTCTGGTTCACTCCTCGGCTCCGCCGACCACCCCGTGTGCTCACAGGCAACTACACATAAACAAGACCCCACAAAAACCAGTGGGGAAATGGCTGCCTAAATATGATCCCCAATCAGAGACAACGCTAAACAGCTGCCTCTGATTGGGAACCATAACAGGCATAGAAATAAAACAACCTAGATTAACCACCCTAGTCACACCCCGACCTAACCAAAATAGAGAATAAAAAGGCTCTCTATGGTCAGGGCGTGACACTGAGGTGAATGAAGCTACAGCAAGCAATGTGATAATGGCTGGGGTAATATTTGCTTGTTTTTGTTTGTTTCCAAATAGCATTTTAGAGTTTTAAATGTTATAGAAATGTAGTAAATGAGCTTCAACTTTGTTAAAAATTCCTCCTGGCCTCACTAAAACCCAGACCCTGGCAACGGCCCTGGACACTGGCCTAACTGCCACAGCAAAAGCCTGGACCCAGATCTGTTTGTGCTGTCTTGCCAGCTCCTATGGTCATTGTCACACCAAATTGTACAATACAAGACAATTAGATCTGGAACCAAGCTACTGCAGCAACGCTTTAACCTCTTGGAAACCAACCCCTGGAAGGAATAGTGTCTTTGAAGAAATCTGTGATGTAAAAACTGTTGGCTGTCAGCTGTCGAGATAAATGAGAGACAACAGATCCGTCTCATCCTTTTGATTACCCAGAAAATCTGCTTTCTTCTGCAAACATAAATTCCAAAACCTTTCTGCTCTTTCTGCTCTGATCTGGTTTTCAGAGAGCTTCTAGTAACCAAGGACTGAGTCTGCATTCTCCCCCCCCCCCCCCCCCCCCCCCCCCCCCCTACCGTGACATCGTTAACATCTCAACGACATGTATTTATGTTGTCTTTGTGCGAAAGTGCAGGTCAGACAACCTGCCCGGTTTAAAACCCTCTCACTTCAACATCTGGACATTCTAAACCATCTGGAGAGCAGCAGTAAATCACGGCTTCTTTTTGTAAATCCACTAAAACGCTTGTGTGCCTTTTTCATCTCAGGAGTTTCCCCCTTTAGACTTGGCTTCACTGACCATGCACTAATTTGTCACCAGCCTCCTATTTTAGCTTGTGCAACCACCAAGAGGAGAGAAGACAACCACAGGGGAGCGGAATAGAAATAACCAATGCAAGATCTGACCAGAAAGAACATCCAGGAGAACACAGCATCTCTAAGATCTGAGCAGCCTATTCCATACATTTAGCTAGAGATACAAGTTCAATTGTTCACAAGGTATTTAGATTTCTAACACAATCTTCAAGAACATGCATTTGAAAATTCTCTGACACCCGCAAAGGGAGAAGAACTGTACAAATCCCCTCTCCAGCTGCCCCTGGTCCGGACTGAGGTGTGCACCCCTGGAGGAAGGGTGAACTGCACTCTGTCTCTGGTGATGATCCAAGACTATTGTTCCTATCTATCTCGAAGGACCATGAAAAAGAATGCCACCTCGAAAGAGCTGATTTAAGATTGGAACAGGTTTCTATAACTTAATTTCTTCACAGCATATTTCTAACACACGCATCAATAACAAACATTTGGAAATACCAACAAATTTCCTATTCATGAACACTACATATGATATGGTGGAGTTGTTTAGGCAAGACCGAACTACAGTAGATTTACAAGTCAACACCCTCAAGAAAAGCAATTCCACTCTTCCATGCCATTACTATTAATCCTTACTCATCATCCTACTGATGATAGCACTTACAAGCCTCTTGCTTTTCTTTCCATCCCAAATGGCTTTGCCAGAATGTTATGGCCAAGCTGCATATGTCTACAGGACCAAGATCTACGACCCCAAGACACAAACACCCGTCATTTCTGTGTTTCTGTTGGCCAATAATCTCCTGAAACACCATGGATGAGAGCAAATGTAAACTTGGTAGCATGCTGTTCAGTCATTCCTTTTGGCATCGGTTAATGCAGGAGGCATTTACTACAGACATTACCACCAACGATAGAGGGATTTGGGTATATTTCTCTAATTTATCCTTAAACTGTATCCATTCAACCTAACCGAATGATTCATTCAGCATTTTGGAATGCAATGGCAATACATTATGTTAGAACTCTGTTTTGTTTCCAACTTTAGGAATGTCTTACATGTTGATTGTCGGAGCGATTGATTGGTCAGAACTCAAACTTTTTACATCTGAATCATCCATTACAGGGCATGAGACCAAGCTGTACAGTACATAACAGATACAACCACCCTCAGAACAATAGAGTAAAAAGGGAAACTGTCGCCACGTGTCTCCATGAGTTGCAGCCAGCTGCTGTAGTCTATGTGTGTGAAGAGAAGAGGGGGATAGTACTTACACAAAGTCCTTATTAAAAACACTTTCACTAGACAGAGTCCCTCAGCTGACACGGGATAGACTAGGCATCTAATGCAGATGCACATCTCTGGCAGAGAGCCCATGGAGGGAGGGAGGAGAGAGAGAGGGAAGGAGAGAGAGGTAGGGAGAGGGAGACAGAGGCAGGGAGAGAGCACATGGTACAGTACGGGTCAGAACTGACAACAGTCTACATAGGTAGGATCTTAATTTGCAGTTTGCTACAGCAGGAAAATAATCCTGCAGCTACAGGAAATGTGAAATATATGTGGATTATAATTAATGGACATTTGATGTATTTTTCGAAAAGGGACAATCAAGTCAAAAATGTCAGTGGAAATTACAAGTTTCAGAGCCTTTTTAAACCTAAATACACTGGAAATACCCAGGGAAGTTCTCCTGCAACAGGGTGATCAAAGGGTGACCATATACAGATCCTACATCTGTATATGGTACGCAATGTTGTCTCAACGTTACTCTGATGTTGTGTAACAGCGTAGAATATATTACTGTCCACTCAAATGACCAACTGGGTTAGGAACGTTCTGACGACCCTTTCAGATGATATTTCCCCAGAAATCAGTCATCATTGAGCAGATGTTTTCAGCTTTAATGGAGACTTGGAGAGCTTTTCATGAGTGTATCTTTTTACACAGGTTTTTATCACAAAAGCAATACACAAACACTCTTAGTTCTGCACATTATCTGTCACTAGAATATTAGAACATTCTAGGAACAAACATCCATTATGCAAAAGTCCTAGAATAGCACTATTGTTCCAAACCTAATGACCGATATGAGACAGTCAACAGCACACCTCACCACCTTGGCTACGGCCAAGCATTATGGAAAAAGACAGCAAGCCTACCTAAATGAAGTATTTCTTAGATGTACTCTCAATCTCATTCACAGGGATTTTCTACAGCCAACCATGCAACAATTGAGACATATCTTCCATAACCCGTAGTATTTTCTTCTCCTAGCCTGCTGAGAAGAGGGAGCTGACCATGTTGCTGTTTCTCATTGCATGGTGACTTATTATGTACTGTGACGTTCACAGTAGCCACAGCTGTATGCCTTGGAGTCAAATAGGGGGTTAGAATGAATACTCACTGTCTGGGAAGATGTATCAAGTCCTCAGTGCAGGAAACTCACACAGCCACAAATATTAATTATAATGAAGACACATTATAGAAACTGAGAGATTAATAATAACACATACCTTTTATTTCTAATAATACAATAATACATACAGTATGTGCATTTCAGGACACTCAAATACACTTTACCTAAGGCAGAAGGCCTGGAAATGCCCTGTATAACTCTAAGATGATACGGGGTGCGTGTGGGGGGCGCAGGCAGGTGTGTCCATCAGTGTCAGTCCCTGGAGAAATCCCAGTCACATGGGACCAGACTGCGTGTGGCAGGAGGCTCTAACTAATGTCCCATTTGCTAATCCTGGGCTGAGACCAGTGGCAGAACCATGGAAGCTTCTGGAAGCCATATTACTTTTTCTCTCTTTATAAATTGAGTTTTAGATTGATTTTCCGATCTCATTTAGGGACTACCCATGTATATGGAGAGGGTGTGCAAAGAATAATTTTATTGTGTTTTTAGCTGACTGTCAAGCATAACTACATGTATGCAATAACATCTTGAAATAATACAAAGATAAAAGTGGTGTAATTTGTCTCTCAGAAAAAGAAAACATTATACTTTAAAACAAAGTAAGTGAACCCTCAAATATTGGCCTTTATGTGAAGTTGCCAAATGTTAAGACTGATGCAGTTTCACATTAAGTCAACAAGTTCTGGGCTCAGGTCTTGCATGGAAAGAAAATGACAGCATTTGTTGAACAGATGTTTGTGTTGTGTTCAAAGTGAACGATCTGGCAGGTCTAAGGATGGCTGCTGTGCTGTGTGTGAAGAGTGGTTTTCAGTGAGAAAATCAGTGAGGAAATAAATGTAATAGTAATAATCATTCCTTTGAGCCTTCAATCAATCAACTTCAATCGATTAGTATATTCATTTTGGTAGGTCCAGTAATGCATCGAAGCTTTTTATTTCTGTCCTAAATAAAAATGAAAAAATTCTTAGAAGAATGAAAATACAAACATACAATAACTGTTGTCTAATAGTTTGGAATTAAGATATTTTCCTTTATAGCCCTGCTTTTTATTAAAACATTTAATTTGTATTGTTTATGGCCACTTTTATTTAAAATAACAATGACATGCTTGGATAGAAGCATTCAGGCTGTAACATAATTTATGTATGTAAGTTGTACTAGGTTACATTTAAGAATAACGGTAAAATGTGATTACCGTGAATGCAGTCTCCACGAACGCAGAAACATTGCCTTTAAATCTCAATCAAGCTATAACGTGTTACGGATTGAATCCAGACCTTGGTGTTCCTATTTCACGTTGTTTATTACCATAATCAATTGCACAACTATCAATGAAAAATTCTGTATATGAAAAATGTATATTTTTCTGATGATAGATGAACATGATTGTGATAGCTAAGTCATTTTTAGCTAATTATCTTTAACTGTATAATATACATACAGTGCATTCTGAAAGTATTATTAAGAGCCTGTCATGTTCTGACCTTAGTTCCTTTGTTTTGTCTTTTGTTTTAAGTATGGTCAGGGCGTGAGTTGGGTGGGTTGTCTATGTTAGTTTTTCTATGATTTTCTATTTCTGTGTTTGGCCTGATATGGTTCGCAATCAGAGGCAGCTGTCAATCGTTGTCCCTGATTGGGAACCATATTTAGGTAGCCTGTTTTCTGTTGAGTTTTGTGGGTGGTTATTTTCAGTCTTTGTGTGTCTGCACCAGACAGAACTGTTTTCGGTTGTTTCTTTGTTATTTTGTTATTCAGTGTTCTGTTTTGATGATTATTAAACATCATGAACACTTACCACGCTGCAACTTGGTCCTCATCTTCTTCCACCGACGACAGCCATTACAGACCCCTTCCTTTTTTCCACATTTTGTTACGTTACAGCCTTATTCTAAAATGGATTAAATTATTTATTTTCCTCATCAATCTACACATAATACCCCATAATGACAAAGCAAAAACAGGTTTTTAGACATTTTGCTAATAAAAAGTTAAAAACAGAAATGCCTTAGGACTTTGTACACCCTCTCCTACTAAGGGACGCTAGTGGCATTTGCCATATGATTGATGAGTATCTCCACATTGCAAGTCCCTTACTAGACGTCCGCGGGTGTTATTAAAATAGGCCGACGGCCACAGGTTGTCCCTCAGGGCCTGGTCTTCCCGGGATGTCATCAAATAAAGTCTCTCAGACATTTGGTTTCCACGGCAAAAATTGTAAATTTTTTGACATGTTTCTGCTGTACCAGAAAAT
Source organism: Salvelinus fontinalis (assembly GCF_029448725.1). NCBI lineage: Eukaryota > Metazoa > Chordata > Actinopteri > Salmoniformes > Salmonidae > Salvelinus > Salvelinus fontinalis. The sequence continues at coordinate 26,805,775 of NC_074696.1, read as the reverse complement.
TCCACCAGATGGCGAATGGCTGTATATTGCAAATGTACAAAACATCACCAAATGGACATGGCCGTTTCTCGTAAATGGAAAAGACTTTGAAGACGAAACTTGGTGAGCACAGGTTTGACCAAATGTACTTTTATCCCAGAAACAAGATGGTGTCGAGGCCTTAACGCTCTTTGAGTTAATGCTCACTTTCTGGGATTAACCTGTACTGCTCTTGCGTTCCGCCAGCGGAACTCCTCCCACATTCGACTGAAAAGGCAGAGCGCAAAATTCAAAATATATTTTTTAGAAATATTTAACTTTCACACATTAACAAGTCCAATACAGGAAATGAAAGGTACACATCTTGTGAATCCAGCCAACATGTCCGATTTTTAAAATGTTTTACAGCGAAAACAGCACGTATATTTATGTTAGCTCACCACCAAATACAAAAAAGGACAGACATTTTTCACAGCACAGGTAGCATGCACAAAGCCAACCTAACTAACCAAGAACCAACCAAACTAACCAACAAACAACTTCATCAGATGACAGTCTTATAACTTGTTATTCAATAAATCTATGTTGTGTTCGAAAAATGTGCTTATTTCAGGTATAAATCATAGTTTACATTGCAGCTAAAATCAGAAATTGCACCGAAAGCAGACAGAATAATTACAGACACCAACGCCAAATACCTAAATACTCATCATAAAACATTTCTGAAAAATACATAGTGTACAGCAAATGAAAGACAGGCATCTTGTGATTCCAGCCAATATTTCCGATTTATTAAGTGTTTTACAGCGAAAACACAATATAGCGTTATATTAGCTTACCACAAAAGCCAGAAACACAAGCCCTTCCCCAGTAGCAAAAGTTAGCGATCGTAACAAACCAGTAAAAGATATATAATTTTTGACTAACCTTGATAAGGTTCATCAGATGACAGTCCTATAACATCAGGTTATACATACACTTATTTTTTGTTCGAAAATTTGCATATTTAGAGCTGAAATCAGTGGTTATACATTGTACTAACGTAGCTACATTTTCCCACAACGTCCGGATTTTTTTCTGACACTTTTTCTGACACACATATTCTGACCAAATAGCTATTCATAAACATAACTAAAAAATACATGTTGTATAGGAAATGATAGATCCATTAGTTCTTAATGAAATCGAAGTGTTAGAATTCTAAAAATAACTTCATTACGACATCCAGCTTCGGTATAGCTAGAGAGTACCCAAAAGCTGGGCGCCAACGACTAGTTCACATGTACGACAGATATATGAAGTAGCATCATAAAATGTTTCCTACTTTTGCTGATCTTTCATCAGAATGTTGGACAAGGGGTCCTTTGTCAAGAACAATCATTGTTTGGATTTAGAACGGCCTCTTTCCCTCTCGATTTAGTAAGCACACTAGCCAAGTGGCACGAATCTCTCCATGTCAACAAACGGAAGAGAACGGAACACGGCAAAACTCACAAAAGAAATTCAATAATCTGATTAAACTATATTGAAAAAACATACTTTACGATGATATGATGACATGTATCAAATAAAATCAAAGCCGGAGATAGTAGCAAAAATAACGAAAGCTTTTCGTAAGGCAATCCCCGGTTCCTTCTCGCGCCTTCCTGAAAACAGGAAATGGGTGACACGTCATTCCAAGAGCTTTTATTCCACTTCAGACCAAGATAAACACTCCATTTCTTCTCTCACCGCCTCTTGACATCCAGGGGAAGGTGTATGACGTGCATGTATACTAATACATATCATGCCCATTTATAGGCAGGACCCAGAACAGAGCCTCGATTTCAGACTTTCCACTTCCTGGTCAGGAAGTTTGTGCCAAATGAGTTCTGTTTTACTCACAGATATAATTCAAACGGTTTTAGAAACTAGAGAGTGTTTTCTATCCAATAGTAATAATAATATGCATATTGTACGAGCAAGAATTGAGTACGAGGCCGTTTAAATTGGGCACGTTTTTCCCCCAAAGTGAAAACAGCGCCCTCTGTCCTCAACAGGTTAAAGGTCAAAAACGGTAATACAGCGCTAATTTGACCGCTTCATGTCAAAGTACATAAACCTACGGTGTAAGGAAAAATAGAACCAGCCATTAATTTATCGTATTTCACGGGAAATCGTACAACGTCCATTTGATGATGGTTAATATAGATCCAGTTGCGGCATGTTAAGGTGAATCTGTTAAGGCGGGTTTCAGAGCTCTACGTAATTTCTGTGATTTTCTGTACTCACACACACACACACACACAGTCAATGTGGAGTGACACAGTGTGGGGCTTACAGACACACAGAGGCTACAATAGTTACCCGCGTTCTAACCATAAAAGGGCACATCTTTCTAAAATTTCAAATGTGTGATTAGGCAACCCTCATGAACTGGTACATATTAGAAAACCTGGTTTTTATCTGGGGGTTTTTTGCCCTTTTTGGAAGGCTTACAAATTCCAACTAGGTAGTGCTATGTATCCATGTGTAGTCTGAATTTAATATATTTCAAGATTATGGTTGGGGGGCATATAAAGAGCCACATATGTGAAGAGCTAATTCTGTCTCTGACGTTTTTGTGGAAAGATATTGACAGTACACGACCAGCTGATTTTGGCCGAGGCCGAACCGTAGCCTCCTAAAGTACAGGACCAGCTGATTTTGGCCGAGGCAGAACCGTAGCCTCCTAAAGTACAGGACCAGCTGGTTTTGGCCGTGGCCGAGCCGTAGCCTCTTACAGTACAGGACCAGCTGGTTATTCAATAACTGCACGTTTTTGGATTTAACTGATTTGTGGCTTTCCAGCTCCCTCAGAATCACAGACAATGTGGATTTGTGTTCAGTTGTGGAATTAACCCTTAACGGTGAAAACAGGGTGTTTTCTTCTAACAGTTTACATTGACATCTCTTCCTATAGGAATACATTGCCTGCTGCTCTAACTTCAACCTGATGCCTATGTGGGTTATGATTGCCATATCAAACTGTCTTCCATTGCAATACTTCACGCCACTATGAGGATTACCTGTGTTGATTCTAAGCTTCCTGGAGCAACCGGAAGGGGTTAAATTAACCCTAAAAGTGGTTTTGATTTCACAACCTACAGTTAGTGAAAAACACTGCATTTAACCCTCTGTAAATCAGTCAGTTCTTAACGTAAAGACTATAGACTCAGGATTCTGTAAAAGCCTGCCCCACTGAAGATATGTGTTTACTTTCAGCTTCCTGTGACAACCGGAAGTGCCTTACATTGGTGTCACAGGGGCTGTTTCGAAGGGTTAAAAAGGTCACATCTTTCTCAAATTTCGTATGTGTGATTAGGCAACCCTCATGAACTGTAAATCAGTCATTTCTCCCACCAGATGTCCAAGAAAAAACACAGAAACACACACACACACACACACACACACACACACACACACACACACACACACACACACAACCTGGATGGAGTGACACAGTAAAGACACACAGAGCCTGCAATAGTTACCGGCGTTCGCACCATCAAAGAACCGTCAGACCTAGAGCTCTGAAACGTTATAAACTTGTTCTAGAGCTTAAGTCGGTAGTGCACGGTGAGTTATGTGGATCTAGAATGTTCTCAGGCCAAGAAACTGCCTCGTCCATTTGCAATAACTTAAATTAATTTTTAACTTCGCGAAAATGACAACATTTTTGAAAAGTTCCAGAATCACAAGACTAGATGCATTGAAACCGCCTCAGCCCATAGAGACTTACCTGACACGTTTCTGGCCGATAGCTTGTCCAGGGACCCCGTAGCGACCCCTGAATAAGTAAATTTTCAGCACTAATTAAGGTTGCTGCTCGGGCTCCGAATGACCTATTGACCCGAAACTCGGGATTCGGGGTCGCCTCAGCTAGGCCTAAACATAATGTCAGAACTGGACCCGCAGCTCGAATGTAACAATGATTTTGAAGGTTTTTTTATGGCTTTAATAGAAGGCGTTATGAATTGTGGTCTGGCTCTGAAATATGTGAGAGTTGGCTTCTGAAAGAGTTGGACAACGTGAGTATGGTGTCAGTATGTATACGTTTGTTGTCAGTATGATATCTTATTGACTGATGGCTGACTTGATGGCAGTATAATATATTGTACATTTTATATTGCAAATGGACAGTGTACATTTCCAATGTATTTAATGAGGGATTTACCATCACGAAATGGACAGGCTGAAATCAACACCAACGAGCGATGGAGAGACTTACAACCTTCACTGCTCTGCCATCCTGAATTCAACGAGCCAGTCAATTGGGCATTTCTTCAGTATATTAGAGTATGTCCAATTCGTGATGGTAAATGCCCATTGTAAGACATTGCAAATGGACAGTTTACATTTGTCCATTTGAAATGTATTTAATGAGGGATTTTCCATCACCAAATGGACAGGCTGAAATCAACACCAACAAGTGATTGGACAGTGTCCATTACACATATGCTATATTGTCAGTGTGAACATGCTCTTCTGCAAGTTGATGGTGTCCATTGCCAACGTATATCCATAAGGACTTCCCATTACGAAATGGACATGCTGAATCAAAATCAATGAGAAATTCTTACTTCCTATGACTTCCAATGATCAGACATGACAAATAGACCTTCTAGATTGATTCAGGGCTTAACACAGTGATATATATAATTTGGTCAGTAGATATGCCACTTGGACATTTCTTATGCCATTTGGACATGGTTCACTGACTTTTTGGTTCGGAAGCCGACTTCCTATGATCATATATGGCAAATGGACATAACATCCTGATTTGATACTTTAAATACTTATATATTTTATTTGGACAATTCTTATGCCATTTGTACATGGTTCACTGACTTTTTGGGTTCAGAAGCCAACTTCCTATGATCATGTATGGCAAATGGACAAAACATAGGCCTTATGGACAAACTCAATAAAATAAGATAAATGTATACTTTACTATACACTTACTAGATTTGTATAATTGACCTGACTTTGTGACCATTTCCCATATGAAAATCTACGGAGGAGCGCGCTCACCCCCTATGGGATTTTTGGTTTATTACACTTGACATTTGTAATGTTCCGGTTTTGATGGTTTTGACTGCCGTCCATTTGAGTGGTATTTGCGATTGTGTATGTGGTTCGCCCAATGCCAATATGTTGTCATTCATTATTGTCCATTTCATGGGGGTCTTCCTTACTCTGCCAATATAACAGCTCTGAGTTGTCTCCTACAATGTTTGATGAGGTGGGAGAACACATAGGAAGGGATTTGAGACCATACCTTCATACAGAAACTCTCCAGATCCTTGGTACTCGCTTGTGGACTCTCCTCTTCAGCTCAACCCACAGGTTTTCAATTTGGTTTAGGTCAGGGGACTGGGATGGCCATTGCAAAAGCTTTACTCTATGGTCAGTGAACCATTTTCATGTGGATTTGGAGGTTTGCTTTGGATTGTTGTCCTGCTGGAAGATCCAACGACGACCCAGTTTCAGTCTCCTGGCAGAGGCAGACGGGTTTTGGCCTAAAATCTCCTGGTATAGTCCTTGATGGAGTCCATGATACCATGTATCCTAACAAGGTTCCCAGGGCCTTTGGAAGTAAAACAGCCTCACAACATCACAGATCCACCACCATACTTCACAGTGGGGATTAGGTTATTTTAATTTTCTGCATGACCATGGTTCTTTTTACGCCAAACCCACCTCTGGTGTTTGTTGCCAAAAAGCTCTATTTTAGTATCATCAGACCATAGAATCTGGTTCCAATCAAAGTTTCAATGACATTTAGCAAACTCGAGGAGTGTAGGCTTGTGGTTTGGTGACAGCACAGGTTTTCTTCTGGCAACCATTCCAAATAACTTGTTGGCATGGAGGTGGGGTTTAATTGTAGTTTTGGAGACTTGGTGACCTCAAAATGTAACCACATTCTGCAATTCTCCAATTGTGATCCTTAGAGATTTTTTTGCCACTGTGCGTGGGGGAAAAATACACTTGCGTCCTCTTCTTGGAAGGTTCATCACAGCTCCAGTTGTTTAAAATGATTTCCCTAATATTGGAGATGGGTATTTTCAGGTGTGTAGCTATCTTTTTATAGCCATTGCCTGATTTGTGAAGGTCAACAACATTTTGTTGCATTTCATTTGTGTGTTCTCTGGCCTTTCCATGTTGATGGATGATTAATGGAGTTTAGCCTGTGTATCACCTCACATGTATACCCTAGTGAAACAGAAAGTCATGGATTATCACTTAAGAGTTCCCAAACACTCAGATTAACTTTTTAAGGGCCTCCCGAGTGGCGCAGCAATCTAAGGCCGTCACTACAGACCCTGGTTTGATCCCAGGCTCTGTCACAGCCGGCCGTGACCGGGAGACCCATGAGGCGGCTCACAATTGTCCCAGCGTTGCTCCTGGGTTAGGGGAGGGTTTGGCCGGCTGGGATTTCCTTGTCCCATCATGCTCTAGTGACTCCTTGTGGTGGGCTGGGCGCCTGCAAGCTGACTTTGGTCGGACGGTGTTTCCTCCGACACATTGGTGCAGCTGGCTTCCGCGTTAAGCGAGCAGTGTGTCAAGAAGCAGTGCGGCTTGGCAGGGTCTTGTTTGGAGGACGCATGTCTCTCGATCTTCGCCTGTCCCGAGTCCGTAGGGGAGTTGCAGCGATGGAACAAGACTGTAACTGCCAATTGGATATCACGAAAAAGGGGTAAAAAGTCTTAATCAGAATATACATCAATTTGATTTTGTTCATAAGAATTTCTTGGGGTGTCAATAATTGTGACACGTGTTTTTGAATACTTTTTTTCTTGAAAAAACTTTGTTTTCTTTAAACAAAATTAATGGTTAGATTTATATGATATTTTGAGTGTAAGATCAAGCTGATAAACAAGAATGTGATTTTTTCCACAACCTTTTTTGTTCATATTTACCTAGGGTGTCAATAATTTAGGAGGGCACTGTAATATACATACATATTTTGCTGTGATGTCTGTATTGTTTATGATAGCATCTAGTTTGGCTGTAGTATTAATATGCGTGACTGAGTCCTTTATCGCTCCAGGTGTGAAGTCACTATCTGCACCCTTACCTTCAGTTCCTGGCCCAGACCAGAATCATTTCTTCATACCAGCTATTGTAAAAGTGTCTCTTATGCCAATAAATAAGGCTTTAAATGGCTAAAACAGCTGTCACTCATGGTCCCCTGCCAGTTTATTGGAGGACTTGTGGTTTCCTGCATTTCGTCATCCAATATCATCCGGCCATAATCTTGTGATTCGGAACAATTTCCTGAGCACGAGTTCAATCCCTTAGTGTCTCATATTCTGCTCTCTCCACTGTCACAACTATAACTACATTATGATATTAGACTTAACCGTGTTATTATGTTATTACACAAATTCCATCATCATTGTATTAAACAGTGACGTAACCAGAAATTTGCCAATTTGCCAATGTCTGAGGAATTTTGTGATGCTGAAGAACTTCATGGTGTGGGTCAGTTTGAGCCTTGAGTATGCCTAGATCATTCTTTGGGCAGAGTGCTGTTCGGTTCAGATCATTATGATATAAAACCCAGGTTAAGAAGATACACTATTGGCCTTAAACACCCTGGAATGCTAACCAGCCATGAAGCATGTGATCTGACCTGATTTGTGAGTTATGCCTAATTATTTAAATAAACATGTAGTTGTAGGTTTTTCACAGTTGGCCTTTTTAATGTATCCCAGATGTACCATGTCTTGGACATGTCCCAAACTGTCTGTAAAAACGGTGAGCAATTCAACACAGGCATATCTATGGTCAATGTTATTCTCAAAGCAATTCAGTCACTGAGAAAAAGCTAAAAAAAAGTTCAAACTCGCTTTGTAAACATTAAAATTTCAGTATCTGCTTACATTGTGTTGCTGGAAAGCGATTCTAGATTCAAGACAAGGATTCTGGCACTCAGAGTCTGGATCGTGGTGTGTTTAAACATATTCTGCTACCAGAGAGAAACAGAAATCACAATATTCACTATAGTTTTGGGTATCGTACTACAGTGTACATCATCTTTCAACACCTACGCTATACTGAGAATAATACTAAATCCTTTCAGTTGGAAAAGCAAAGGAGACGCTCAGATCCAATGTGGAAAAGACTTTAGTTGGTGTGTGTTGTTCTTGGCATGGAGGGTTGTAATGACAACATTACCCTTCCTGCAGAACGAAGCTGCTCCCGAAGGGATCAAGGTAGAAGGTTCATTCAAGATCAGAAGTTACACGGTGCAGAGGTATTCCACAACAACAGGCTTTTGCCTTTACCGTACCTTCCCTTCACGCTGTAATGCAGAACAGTGGAGCATCATTGAAATGGAATTAGACACAATTACGTTAGCTGTCTACATTTGATTACATGTCATATCAATGGGTATACAAAATGTAATACATGTTAAGTGTGTGATCTACTCTGTCAAAGAATGCTTTAAAAATGTTGTTTTTTAATTGTGAGTTTCTTTTAGATTATGTTCTTGGGTTGTCTATGTTCGTGTCATTTGTGTACATTTGTTTATTCGTTCATGTAGGAATTCATTTGTCTTGTAATTGTTGCCTCTGCAAGGTCAAATCCATCACACTTTTTAGACAGGTCTCTGATCACTCCAGCCGGACATTTGGCTAAGCTTCACTATAAATCCTCATGAATACATTCCTCATTCTAATTCATTCTCCAACAGCTCTGACCGACATTCCTGATGAGAACCGTCTATGTGTTCTACTTTGATCAGGCGATGTCATATACAAACAGCTAAATCAGACAGTCAGCTAATAAAAGAAACAGAGAGAGAAAGCAGGGTTCTGGAGTCTGATGAAATCTGACCACAACTGAACACAAATCCACTTTGTCTGTGATTCTGAGGGAGCTGTAAAGCCACAAATCAGTTAAATACAAACTTGCAGTTATTGTATAACCAGCTGGTCCTGTTCTTTAGGAGGCTACGGTTTTGCCACGGCCAAAACCAGCTGGTCCTGTACTTTAGGAGGCTACGGTTCTGCCTCGGCCAAAATCAGGTGGTCCTGTACTTTAGGAGGCTACGGCTTTGCCACGGCCAAAACCAGTTGGTCCTGTACTGTAAGAGGCTATGGCTCTGCCACGGCCAAAACCAGCTGGTCCTGTACTTTAGGAGGCTACGGCTCTGCCACAGCCAAAACCAGCTGGTCCTGTACTTTAGGAGGCTACGGCTCTGCCACGGCCAAAACCAGTTGGTCCTGTACTGTAAGAGGCTATGGCTCTGCCACGGCCAAAACCAGCTGGTCCTGTACTGTAAGAGGCTACGGCTCTGCCATGGCCAAAACCAGCTGGTCCTGTACTTTAGGAGGCTACGGTTCTGCCTCGGCCAAAACCAGCTGGTCCTGTACTGTAAGAGGCTACAGCTCTGCCACGGCCAAAACCAGCTGGTCCTGTACTTTAGGAGGCTACGGTTCTGCCTCGGCCAAAACCAGCTGGTCCTGTACTGTAGGAGGATACGGCTCTGCCACAGCTAAAACCAGCTGGTTCTGTACTGTAAAAGGCTACGGCTCTGCCACGGCCAAATCGGCACTCTAAAACACAAATTAGAATGCACACTCCTACAGAAGGCAAAGAAACGCTAGGTCTACATATGGTTTTCAATTACATGAACATGTTCTTTTACATACCAATTGTGCAACATTGTGAGAATGTTCAAGAACCGGACAATGACAAAAATGTTTTTGATTTATCCGTTTTATTCACTTAAGAAACCATTTTGTCCCAGATTTCTATGTAATAAAAGTATAAACTTTTCACAAAAAAATTCAACTTTTAAGACTCTTAGCGGAAGCAAAATGTAAAACCAATGGAGATGTTTACTAATATGCATCATTCAGTTATGTTGTAAGTAAATCAGCATAGTAGAACTCACGGTAATAGCCTACTATTCAATTAAATTCCATATGTTTACTTAAAGCTAATTGCATGATTTTTGTATTCCAAACTGAGTAAATACAGTAGAATTTTATCTTTGACAGTTCAAAAATCCAAGCCATTCTATCAAGGCACGTGTGGAATGTTCACAATAATATACAATTTTATTCCCAATTTACAGTCTTATGAGCTTGAGGCTTTGCTCACAAGCATATCATTTGTTGTTTTATTTCACACATCCAGTTGTTAATTCTATGCTCCTTCCATTCCTTCTTCTTCTTGCTTACCTTGACTTCTTTCTTCCTTCACTCCTTTGCCAATCAACAAACACCTTCAGTCAGAAAACCTGTTTGTTGCTGGTTCCTGAGAGAAAAGGCCTAGGTGTTCATTCCACTCCTAAGAGCATATTGAGTACATAAGCCTAGGTGTTCTTTCTGAGTTCTGAGTCTAATCTCAACATACTGTATGTAATGCTGTACCTGTAAATGCAACATGATCTCATCAGCTCACTGCATTTTTAGACGTTTGTTCAAATGGCCGCAAACTTAACCTTTGACCTCTGCGTGGCATATGTGGCAGGTCAGGGTCATAAGTGAGCGTGCTCTGAGCTCTGGTCACTGTCGTGACTGTCCTCGTTACCAGGGGAACCAGTGGAGTGGTGTAGTCCTCCCACCATACCAGAGTACTCTGAGGGTAACAGAGTTCCCTTCTTCACGTTGACCAGTTCTTTCTCTCGGGCCGCTGCCCCCTGTTGACCTCCTTTAACACGTTTCCACTTCATCCTTCTGTTCTGGAACCACACCTTTACCTGGAGGTGAAGAGAACAATTAGTTTACAGGGAAATAGTGTGGGAATTATACAACGTGGGGGGGTCCACCTCAAAACCTGGAGGGCGACAGTGACTGCTAATTTCGTCTCTTTCCTTTGGTGTCTGATTTAGACACTCCTAGGAGGAATGAAAACCTGCAGATGCTGTGGCCCTCAAGGACTGGAATTTGACACTTGGGTTGTTTTCAGGAGGGCTGGGG